>NC_079514.1:3524205-3558264 GCF_000801105.2 Raphanus sativus
TTTTTTTTTGTATTTATATTTGTGTATAAATTCTGAACAGAATGTATTTTATAAAATAATAATAATTTAAAAGTTGATCTGATCGGCATACCCTCGTTTCTCCGTAATCATATATCCGTATGCACGTTTCTTTGTAACATTTTCTGTATTTTTATTATATGTTAAAGAAATTTAATTTATATATTTGTGTATAATATTTTTTCTTATAAAATTATTATTAAGAGGCTTTTGTATTGACTTTTTAAAAAATTATTAGTAACATGTTTTGAAAATTATTAAATATTTGCTTTCAAATAGGGGATTATATTTAGTTGAAAATATTTAAGGTAACAAAGATACATTCACAGTTATGTTAAGTTTTAACCAGCGTTTTCAAATCCAATCTGAATCTGCAGTCGAACCGCTAAATTTGGTGATCCAATATGTAATTTGATATGGGTTTACGAAATAATTATTATTTGTATACATATTATAATATTTAATTATTTATTTGAATTCATTTTGATATGTTTAATATTTCGTGACCATATTATAATAACTGATCATTTTTCAATTTACTTAAATCATATATGTTAATCTCAATTTTAGATTCTGATCGTCGTAAAAATAAGAAAACATAAAAACAAATAAGTGTTGTATCAAATGTTTGTTAGGTTAATCATAAAGCTAAATATATCAAACGAAAGAACTAAATATAATGGATAGAAGAATGGTTGTAATCTGGGAAAAATAAATATTATGGTCTCAATCGATGAGAGACCTATAATGTATTACAATAGTTTAATTTGTTAAGCTACATATATTAGATTTTCATAGTTGGCAAAAATCACATTAGCTCAAATGATAATAGAGTTGTTTAAGGTTGGTGGACACCCAAGTTCGAAATCCACCAGTGAGATGCATTTTACGTCTGTTTTTTTTTCAAATTTTTATGAGGGTCAAAACCGTATTTTACCCTTTGTCTCCTTCCTTTTAACCTAGTGTTTCTCTGAAACTCAAGTCGACGGCTTCCTGGTTTCTCATTGATTTCACTCATTTTCATCATATTTTACTCAATTCTATATTTTTTAAATAGATTCAACTAAAATAAATTGATTTTTAACATAGATTCAATCAAATTCGAGTTTATTAAAGTTTCCGACCGATTAAAATCACTTCGCCACGGTGGTTGTGGCCGTCGCACCTATACTCGCCGGCCAGGCAGCCAATTAAACACTTGTAATTGCAACTTCTATATAGGTTTGAAAATTAAAACTGGGTTTCTATAACTTTTCTCATAGTCGCAGTAAAATGTTGTATTTGTAGCTTCGATGAAGGTTTGGAGATTAAAACTGGGTTTCTGCAATGACAATGTAAATCAACAATCCAATGGTTTCTCTAGGTAGAAAGCTAACTGCTTATATTATTGAAATATTGAAGGTAGTTAGAGTCGTGATATATTTAGATGCAGTTAGAAAATGGATGTATGATTTATTTTTTAAATAGATAACATAACAAAATATTGTTGGATCCAACTAATATCAGTTGGTCATACAGGAAAATTAATAGAATAGATATAACTTAAACATGTGATATATATCAAACCCGAATTTTAAGTTTCAAAGATACACTTCTTCCGTATTACTTTTCACAGGCTCGGCTCTACTAAAACTAGGTTAGTTCATTCTAGACCGCACGACAACAATAATACATGTGTATATGCTGATGTAACCTGCTTAAAAAGATTATCGATGTAAATATGTTAGACATTCGATGATGCTTTATACAATCATATATACCAAAATAATATCAAATATAGAAAACCAGATTACATATTAGATTTACAACATGAAACCACCCAAGTCAATCTCTTTGCAATGTTTGCTATAGTTTATACAATGTCAAGTTGTTTTTATTCATCATCAATTTGATAGTTTCAACTCTTTTATTCATTTCAAATGTAGTGGATTACTACGATAGTCAATACCTACCTCTTTATAAATGTATAGTTTATACATTGTTTTGATACACTTGGTAGATACCCAGAATTGCCCACAGATTTCAACGTCTACTTAAATGCAAATACAGAAACTTTCCGTATTTGTATCATTTAGGTAAGATTTTTATTTTAACATCAATGATTTTAGGTAAGATCTCTAAAAGATATTATATTTTTATAAGAGAATCATGTTGGAACAAGTCGTACAAATTGATCAATTTCTACAAAAATAATAATAATTTTATGGAATCACATGTACATGATAAAAGGGACAGAGCAAGAACAGGTGGATAAGTGTTGGGATGTCACTTATCATCTTCTTGCTGGTGGATAAGCCAAAAAAACTCTCCTTCAGTCTTCTCCTATCTCTTTCTTCAGATTCGGGACGTGCGTACAGTGCCATATCTTATCACATATCGAATTCACATACATAAATTCTCGATTATATATGTGACATAATTGTAGCAACAATAGAAAAATTTTCACGCATAGGTTTTCAGTTTTCATTATTCTACTTTCATATATTAGACATGAATGTATGAATTCAGTTTTATAATATTGACTAGTGTTTCTTTTTCTTTATTTTTCTATTGTCTCATAGGTTTTTAATTTCTATCACATTGATAAAAACTGTAAAATTTGATAGATGTGTTGGGAGTAGATAAAAGGTTTGATATTCAAACCTAAAGTCACTGTCGCTTGATACTCTCATGTCTTTTCTGTGCCCGAAAAGCCAAGCTTACACAGTCTCTCCTGAGTCCCTGACTCCCTCTCGCTCTATTATTGTTTTTCTTACTTGACGTGGCCCGTTGATATATGTTTCGATGTTATTTCGAGTAAAGAAAAAATGCTTCGAAATTATAAAGTGTTATGCTTTTGTTTCACGTACAATTACCTTAAAAATCGCAATCAACTTTCGCCAAATGACAAAATCACAACCACTAATCACACGACCACTTTATGTCTTTCGATCAACTCAGACGGACAATTCGTAATTTGTGTTACGATTCTTATGGTCCAAATGATTTACAAAGGTTGGATGATAAATTGATAATTAATAAAATGAAAATTATTGCTTAGTACTTTTCAAAAAAAAAAAAAATTATTGCTTAGTGAGTTTTCTTTTCCATTCCAAAAGCAAAAAGCTTAACCAAACTAGAGAAACAAATACCTAAACACTTGGAATTTGCATTGCAATATTAAACAACAGCGATTCACCTCACTGATTTGACCGTCTGCGTTAGACTTCCAATTTAAAATCAATTGGCAATAAATAAAATAATCCATATCTATTTGTATTATTCAAGTCTCGTATATTTATAATGTGGAATCTTCTCCGATAGCCGTTGCGATGCTGCTCCGTTTCCAGTCTAAGAGTTTCTTATTTTTTCATTCTTAATAATCTCCTGACTATGACTTGACAAAATGTTTCAATCCTTTTGTGCAATCTTTTGTCTTCTTTTTGTGGGTGCATATGCCGGAATCTCTCTTCCATGCACCGATTTTTCAGAGGATTCGAAGGTATATACTCGTACTAAGACTATTGGGCCTATAGGCTGATGGCTCATCTCTTGCCCAATAAGTATCCATCTTATGACCTCTGATATTTCTTTTTCCAAATGCTATTACACATTTATGAGGGGATAGGACCTATGCTCCCACGAAATATCTCCGGCCCGTTAGAAGAAAAAAGCTCACCGATCATACCAACCCTTCCAAAAGAGTATGACAACTCGCAATGGGACAACACAAAAAAATAGCATAGGAACTTTAGATCCATTGTACTTGCGCATCATTTAAACGAAATCTCTGAGTCTCTCTCTTTCATTCATGTTGATGATCCGAAACCGTTTCCCTTCAACATGTTCTCTTAATTATTGAAATCTAAAATAGTCACAATATCTTATGTTTTGCAATAGTATTGAAATTCAATTAGCAATTAATATCATCAATACATATCAAGAGCAGAAAGGGTGAATATATTCCCTGTATAATATGCCATATATAAGCTGGTGTACCAACATATAAAAGTGACTATAGTCTCGCTTAGGGATCACTCAAACGGTAGACTCAGACTCTTCAGATCCATGGTCTTACAAAGATTAGTACTTGTGAGAGGACGTAAAAGAAGAGTTATGTGCAAGTCTTTTATAAGTATATATAATAAGCATATGTGAGTAAGAAGTCACATTCAAGAGCAAGTGTAGTGTGATTTCCGAGAAATTTCCTCCACATGCCTAGATAGTACTACATGCCAGTTAATTCCAATTCCATCATTATTGATCTGAATATGATCGCGAAACATTATTTGACTAGCTAGTAGCTAGTTTCCTCTCTTTTATAATTTAATAAAATAATGTTTCGACCATATAACACCTGTTGCATCTGTGTGTCTTAAATCTTTGATGTACCAGTAAAATGCCCAGCACTCGTGGATCGGACGTAGGAAAGTTACTATTTCTATTGGGAAAAGAAAATCGGGTTTTTGAGGCTGTATAAATATGGGTCTAAGGGTTTGTAAATTATGAACACATCATTAATAAGAAACCCTAAACGGGTGTTTGCCTCAATACGTTTTCTTCTCTTTTTTTCTTCTAACCTAAACGACGGCTGTTCACAACAAGTGGTATCAGAGCTTTAGGTTGCGAACCCTAAAGGATGACCGGAGGAAGTTCTCTTAAGTTCGATGTTCCAAGATTCGATGGGAAGGGAAATTTCGGTCTGTTGCAACGGCGTATTAAGGACTTGTTTACGCAGCAAGGGATGAAGAAGTCTCTGTTGGAGACGAAACCGGAAGCGATGGATCAGGATGATTGGGAAGAGATGCAGGATAAGGCCGTCTCAACGATTCGACTCTGTTTGTCGGATGACATAACACATCAGGTGATGGACCTCACAACTTGTAAGGAGATGTGGGATAAGTTGGAAAAGATGTATATGTCAAAATCGTTATCTAGCAAACTATACCTCAAGCAGAGGTTGTTCGGTTTGAAGATGTCTGAGAGCGGGGATCTGGTTGCACACGTCAACAACTTCAATCAAATCATCGGGGATCTGGTTCGTGTGGATGTGAAGATTGAGGACGAAGATCAAGCCATGATCTTGCTGTGTTCTCTGCCTCCTCAATATGAGACGTTGTTAACAGCTCTAACAGTCGATAAAACGACCATAAAGCTGGAGACAGTTTCTGCAGCACTACTCTCTTACCATGAGAGAAGGCAGAATACAGGCGTGGGTGACAACTCTCAAGGTGACGGGCTGTATGCCAGTCAGGATAGAGGAAGACAGCGGGGGAAGCAGCAGGATGATACTAGCAAGAAAAGGTCAAAGTCAAAGTTCGGGAAGAAAGTAGTCTGCTATAGGTGTGGCAAGCCTGGCCACTATAGGAGAGACTGTCCGGACAAATGGCAAAATTCGAAGGAGACATCGAACTCTGCAAACATGGTTCAGAAGGTGGAAGACTCGGAAGGATCAGCTGATTCGGATATGCTTGCTGTTACGTCAGGTGATCACTCGGATACCTGGATAATGGATACGGGCGCTTCATTCCACATGACCCCTAATAGGGAGTGGTTTGAAACGTACAAGGCTGGAAACATGGGCTTTGTTCGACTTGCGGATGACAAGGCGTGTGGTGTTGTGGGCATTGGACAAGTCAAGTTTCGGATGTATGATGGGACTATCAGGACATTAACTGATGTCAGACACATACCAGTCATGAAGAAGAATCTGATATCTCTGGGGTTGCTACATAGAAACGGCTTCAAGTACAAATCAGATGATGATGAAGTATTGAAGGTTTTCAAAGGTTCTATGATGGTGATGAAGGGACAGATGACAGCTGGAAGCGTATATCGGTTGATAGGGAACGTGGTTGTAGGTGGTGCTGCAGCTGCAGTTTCTGAGTCGGAGTGTACAACCTTGTGGCATATGCGTATGGGCCACATTGGGGAACACGGTTTGAAAGAGCTCTTGAGAAGGGGTCTTCTGGACGGGTTGAAGGATTGCAAGATGGAGTTTTGCAAGTTCTGTGTGATGGAAAAACAATCCAAGGTATCTTTTAAGATGGGCCAACACACGACAAAAGGTCTTATTGACTATGCCCATTCTGATGTGTGGGGGCCAACTCGGGTGCAATCTATGGGAGGATCAAGATACTTCGTTTTATTCATCGATGACTTCTCTAAGAAGGTTTGGGTGTACTTCATGAAGCAGAAATCTGAGGTGTTCGAAAACTTCAAGGTTTGGAAAGCTGAAGTAGAAAATCAGACGGAGAGAAAGGTGAAGTACTTGAGATCGGATAATGGCACAGAGTATACTGACGGGAAGTTCCAGAAGTTTTGTGCGTAGCATGGCATTCAGAGGCACTTTACAGTGCGTAAAACACCTCAGCAAAACGGTGTCGTTGAAAGAATGAACTGTTCGATTGCAGAGAAAGCAAGGTGTTTGAGGTTGAATGCAGGGTTAGCAAAGCAGTTCTGGGCGGAAGCAGTAAACATGGCAGTCTATCTCATCAATAGATCGCCAAGAAGCTCCTTAAAAGGGAAGGTCGCAGAAGAGGTGTGGACTGAGGTAGATATTGATCTATCAAACTTGAGGATATTTGGATGTCCAGCTTACATGCTAGTTGCGGGAGATGAAAGATCAAAGCTGGATTCGATATCCAAGAAGTGCATTTTTCTAGGCTTTGAGAAAGTGTTAAAGGATTCAAGTTATGGGATCCTGAGGCAAGGAAAAGGGTGTTTAGTCGAGATGTGGTCTTTGACGAGCAGTATATGGTGCAGCAGGCGATATCAGACCGAGTGCCTTGACCATTGAGACTATCACGGATTCTGAAGTTACTCAGGAGGAGTCTGGTGCAGATAAACCAGATAAAGTTAGTGATGAGCGGTCTGTGGAAGTGGCACAAAAAGAGGTTCAACGTGGAACAGAGGAGAGTTTGGTTTCTAGAAGACCAAAACGTGCAATAAAGGCTCCAGTCAGGTTCGGGTTTGAAGACATGGTCAACTATGCTCTTATGGTCGAGATGGATGATCCTACCACCTATCATGAAGCTATTAATAGTGATGAGAGGGATGAATGGATTGGTTCTATGACAGAAGAAGCAGTAAGTCTGGATAAGAATGAGACTTGGGATCTTGTGGAGTTACCTGAAGGGAAGAGAGCAATTGGCTGCAAGTGGATCTACAAGAAGAAGGAAGGAATGTCTGTGAAAGAACCTAAGAAGTTCAAGTCCAGAGTAGTAGCAAAAGGGTACTCGCAGAAGAAAGGAATAGACTACAACGAGATATTCTCGCCGGTAGTACGACACACTTCCATACGAGCTGTGTTGGGTTTGGTAGCTGTTTGGGTTCTGCATCTTGAGCAGATGGACGTGAAAACGGTCTTCCTTCATGGAGAGTTGGAGGAGAAAATATATATGGAGCAACCTGAAGGTTTGGTTAAGCCTGGAGAAGAGCATCTGGTGTGTAGATTGAAGAAGTCTTTATACGGTTTGAAGCAGGCTCCAAGGCAGTGGTACAAACGGTTTGATTCATATATGATGAAAATAGGCTATCAAAGGTGCGAGTACGATTGCTGTGTGTATGTCAAGTCCCTTGACCATTCTCCCATATTCCTGCTGTTATATGTTGATGATATGCTCATTGCTGCAAACGATATGGATGACATAAATCGTTTGAAAGGGTTACTGGGACGAGAGTTTGAGATGAAGGATCTTGGTGCTGCAAAGAAGATTCTTCGAATGGAGATTCGCAGGGATAGAAGCTCTAAGAGGTTATGGCTTTCTCAGAAGAGCTACATTGAGAAGGTGTTAGAACGTTTTGATATGTCGAATTCAAAACCAGTCTCTACACCATTGGCGAAGCACTTCATACTTACAGCAGAGCAAAGTCCAAAGTCTGCTGAAGAACTCAAAGATATGGCGGAGGTTCCTTATGCTAGCGCAGTTGGATGTTTGATGTATGCAATGGTGTGTACAAGACCGGATCTAGCACAAGCAGTTAGTCAAGTCAGTAAGTACATGTCGAATCCTGGGAGGAGACATTGGGATGCTGTGAAGTGGATCCTAAGATACTTACGAGGTACAAGTGACTATGGGCTTATGTTTGGTGGAGAAGTGCAGGATTCAGTTGTTGGGTTCGTGGATTCAGATTATGGTGGAGACCTTGATAATAGCAGGTCAACTACGGGGTATGTATTTACTCTTGCAGGAGCACCTATTTGCTGGAGATCGATACAACAAGGTATTGTAGCGATGTCAACCACTGAAGCTGAATACATGGCACTTGGAGAAGCAGCTAAGGAAGCGGTATGGGTACAAGGACTTGTATCCGAGTTAGGTGTTGATCAAGAAGGTGTTCAGCTACACTGTGATAGTCAAAGCGCGTTATGCTTGGCTAAGAATCAAGTGTATCATGGAAGGACGAAGCACATACGTATAAGGTTTCACAAGATAAGGGAGTTGGCAGCTTCTGGAGAAGTCTTATTGGAAAAGGTGCATACGTCGGAGAATCCAGCTGACATGTTGACCAAGCCTGTTACAACGGAGAAGTTCAAGCATTGCTTGAATCTGCTCCGTGTTTGCCAATGCTAAGAAGCAATGGAGGTTCCTCCCAGAAGATAGACGGGATAAGGAGTTTTGTAGAGATTTTTCGTCAAGGTGGTGTTTATTGCATCTGTGTGTCTTAAATCTCTGCTGTACCAGTAAAATACCCAGCACTCATGGATTGGACGTAGTCCGACCGAGTGCGGGCGACACTCGTTATCAAGGTTGACATCTGGGGCCCCCGCGGTACGGTATGCCTTTTCGGTTTAGGAAAGTTACTATTTCTATTGGGAAAAGGAAATCGGGTTTTTAAGGCTGTATAAATATGGGTCTAAGGGTTTGTAAATTATGAACACATCATTAATAAGAAACCCTAAACGGGTATTTGCCTCAATACATTTTCTTCTCTTTTCTTCTTCTAACCTAAACGACGGCCGTTCACAACAACACCATTTTAGAAGGTAATCAAAACATAACCGAGAATCTCGAATACTTATAATGTAAGAAGCCAATAAAATACTATAATTTAAATTATACCGGAGCAAAATAACTCGAATATGTAAGTCTACTGGGTCACCTGCCCTAACAATGTATGTTAGGTTTTCCAGAAGTTTTATTATGTTTTGAGTTTGACCGAAATTAGTGAGTAGTTAATTAACTATCACTAAAACAAATTTCTATACTGTATTTACGTATATACACATCGGTTGAATTTGAAAATACTAGAAATTATTGAATTCGAATTTCTAAGTATTTTGTAGATCCATATATGATCGTATTACGATATAAATCAATTCTTAGTGAACATGGAGCGATGGATTCTTATGATCTGATGAGTTGTCCAACGTTCGTTACGTGCATGCATTCAATGCCTCGGTGTCACAATATTCAGTTTTTGTGATTCTCTATCGAACTTATTGGGTATCCATATTATTATTTATCTTATAGTGAAATCTTTTCATAAAAACTCCTTTTCGGAAATAGGTTACTTATCCATTAATCCTTTTCTTTGACGTACATACTTTTTTAAAAAAAAATATGTCAATTTCTACGTCATTCTTGATAAAGACTATGGATGGTGAATATGTTCACAGTACGTGGAGGTTGAATAATTTGTTACTATTTGGCTATTTGCTTTGGAGTATGGTGTACACTGTGTACACATGAAAATTTGATTTTCACATTTCTGGTTCCGATGATAGGAAATCTGTTATCAATTAGTTTCATGTTTCTGATTATTATGCAAGAGTAGAAAAATCATGTCGTTGGATAATTGTATACAAATAATTACGATTACATGAGATCTGAAAACTTACCAAAATATTATATCTTGCTATACTGCTAACTATATCTTCTTCTTTTTTTACTTTCTATATAACTAAATGTAAGTTCCATGTTTATCGTTTTCTGTAGGATCGTTGATTATTTATATTACAAATTCACAATATTCTAAAGTCCAGATTAATACATATCTATGTTTTTACTAAAGGAGAATTTCAGGACATTTATCAACGTAATCTTATTTCGCCGAAAGGTAAAATATTAAAAAAAAGTTGTAAGAGAAAAACGAAGGCCTCGCCGCGCACCTAAACATGCATGGCGTCTGATTGCCCTGACGGTGCCGACGGAATCTGACTTTGACTCATCCTCCCTTCCTATTAATCTTTGTTAATCTTACTAGTAATTAGATTTATTTTGACCTTCCAAGTTTCAACACTATTTTATTTCTGCGAAGAATATGTTCTCTCATAGAAATCATAAACATTCCTAGTGTTTTTTTTAAACATTCCTAGTTGATGTAAGAAGCAAGGTGAATCTATAACTATAATTAACAATTGATCTATATGAACGATGTAATGATCATCGTATAATGAATAATTATTTTATAGAAATCTCACATGGACACTAATGTCTTTCAATGCTGCTCCACATGAAATTATACACTACGAATGTGAAAATTTTGACTGAACTTTTTTAAAATTGATAATACATCTCTCCCACTCGAAATCAAATACTTTAAAAAACAAACCATTGGCAGTAAACTTTTTTAAAAAGTGATTTCGTTCTCAAACCATAGCATAATGCTGTCTCCATTAATATAATAAATGTATCTCGTGAGTCACAATGATGTAGGCAGAATTTAGAACATTAGTACGCCACGAGGAGGTAATGACGGTCTTAACTTGTTCATGGCTTTCCGCAAATGTATTTTCAATTTTCAACGTGAATATTCATTTTGTTTATTTCTATTGACAATTTAGTTAAACATCAATTCCAATCCATATTATATATTGTCAGTTTCGTATAAATAATAAATATGAACTTGGTGTCGATCACACCTTACACAATATTTATACACTGAAAATCGGAAATATTAGATTCTTCTAAAAGTAAACTCTGTATAGTTTTTAGTTATCTCCATGAGTAAAGTTAAATAATAAATTCATAAAATTTCATTGACAAAAAAATAAAGATATAAAATTTATAATATGATAAATGTTCCCCACTGAAGATGGAAAACGAAACCGCATACTAACTCATACTTGAGCTTAAGAACTCAGAAAACATATGGTGAGAACGTAGTTGCGGTTATTCCACATAACATTCCATATTTATTTTAAAAAAGCATTCCATCTCTATTAACTTCTGAAAATTATTTCCACAAGTGGGAGTATATTTTCAGAAGTTTATATTAGGTTTTTTTTTTTAGGGTTTCTTTATATTAAACGAATCACACCACAAGTTTAACAAATTTTATGAGTCTTAAAACAAAACAAACAAAAAATGAATACTTAAGTTTAATTTATTTACAGTTTGTAATAATATATATTTTTTTAAATATCATAAGTAACTTTTTATAAATTTATAATGTTATTTTTTAAATATTATTAGTTTTTGGCATAATATTATTTATAAATTTGAACTCTTAATTATTAAAAACGGGGAGATACGGAATTAGACGACTCTCGCCCCACCTAAGCCGGCACTGAAAAATGCTATTATCATGCCTTTTCTTATATTCACAAAGTTGTTATCTATAGTAGAACAACTTTTGTTAGTTAAAGGCAGTACACCAATCCAAAACCAAATATACAACAAGCCTTTCAAACGTAATCAACTATACAGAAACAGCCTGCTTAATGCGATTCGGTAGCTTAGCTTAGCAATATAGTACTTTCTAAGAAAATTTCAACAGCCCTGCTAGTGCTCACTTTAGTTTATATAATAAAGTTAATACTCATTTCTGGTAACTAAATTCTAAACATATAGTTTAACCGATTTTAGTCGTGAACGAAACTGTTCTTTACATTTTAAATTTGAGTAGAAAAGGAAGCATGGCACCATAAATTACCTAATAAATGGAAATAAAAGGAATATAACTTTATTATTGTTTAAAAAAAAAATTAAATAGTATCACGAGGACCCGAGTGACCACTGACCAGTCCAACGCTACTTCCAGGAAGTTTCTCCCTCCGTTTTTTTTTTCTTTTTTTTTTTCTCGAAAAAGCGACGGGAAAAATCAGTTTAGCAGAGAATCAGAAGAACAAAAGGGAAGTTGCTGAGAAACTCCTCCCCATTTCTCCCCCTTCCGCCGATAAATCCAGGTAAAAGCTGCATAGAAAACTTATACTTTACTCTTTCTTCTTAGATTTTTCTCTTTCCTTGTGTGTGTTTGTTTATTCCGATTCGCTCCTCTCCTGGCGCGATTCACGATGTTATCCTGCACGTTTGTTGGACTGTTCCTTGTTTCACTGAATCAGATTCTCCTCCTCGATTTGAATTTCGAATTTCCTGGAAAATAATACTCGTTCCTGTGATTTTTGGATTGTTCTCTCCGTTTCGGAAGTTTCGTTTCCTTTCGTTATCGGTGCTGCTGGTGAGTAGCGAGTTTGCGAATAGTTGTTCAGAAACGAGATTTGTTAAATCTGTAAATCTCCGAATCGTGTTTGGTAGTGTGAGGTTTATAGATCTCGCTGGAGGTTTAGGTTTATGTTAAAGACGAGAACGCACAACGCGAAGAAACTGTTTCTAATTTTGAATTGTGTTTGTTACGTTTTTTTCCTTCCCCCTTAGCTTATTGGTTAATCAACAGGTGTTATCTCTCCTGCGACTTTAAAGCCATGAGTGGACAAGGACAGTTCAATAACTCTCCACGAGGAGAAGATAAGGACGTGGAGGCTGGAACTAGCAGCTTCACTGAGTACGAAGAAGATAGTCCCTTCGACATTACCAGTACTAAGAATGCTCCCGTTGAGCGTCTGCGCCGTTGGAGGGTGAGAGTTGCATTTGTTTTTGATCTGTTAAGATGTATTTTTTTTTTTTTTTGTAATCCTAACGTTCTGGGAAAATAATTTGGGGTTGTTGTAGCAAGCGGCGCTTGTGCTTAACGCGTCTCGTCGGTTCCGTTATACTCTGGATTTGAAAAGGGAAGAAGATAAGAAACGGATGCTGAGGAAGATGAGAGCGCATGCCCAAGCTATAAGAGTATACATAAGCTTTTGCTAGTAAATTTACTTGTATATCAACTCTTTAGGCAGTGTTTGACTAATGCTCATTGCTTCCTTTAGGCTGCACATCTTTTTAAAGCAGCTGCTAGCCGTGTGAATGGTAATTTTCTTATCATTCTCCTTCATTTTCTTTCCTTTATTCTGTTGTGTGAAGCACGTATTTTTTTCTCTACCAGTGTCATTGGGATTAAACGATTGCCATTTTGTAGCTTCTGTTGGCTGATGTTTATTTCTTTTTAGGAATTACAAGTACGCCTCCCTCTCCTGGTGGTGGTGATTTTGGTATTGGACAGGAGCAAATTGTATCGATATCAAGAGATCAAAATATAGGAGCTCTACAAGAACTTGGAGGGGTGTGTCTTTGCTTTAGCTCATATATTACGCGGCACTTATTTCCCAGCCATTAAACTTATTCATGTATGTTTATTATCTGTTTTATTTTATTAGGTCAAAGGGTTATCTGGCCTGTTGAAAACAAACTTGGAGAAAGGTATACATGGGGATGATGATGACATATCGAAAAGGAAATCTGCTTTTGGATCAAACACATACCCCCAGAAGAAAGGGAGGAGTTTCTGGGTATTAATACTTTAAATATTTGCCTTTTTAGGAGCTTCCAATAGGCTGAGATTTTTCCGCTTCAAGCTGTGGGGCTATTCCAGTTAATTAATCTCTAATTCTTTTTTTTTTTACTCATGTGTAACAGAGGTTTGTTTGGGAAGCTTCTCAAGATCTTACTTTGATCATACTGATTGTGGCAGCAGCTGCTTCTTTGGGATTGGGAATAAAGACCGAGGTATTCTGTTTAGGAACTGGTACATTATATATTCTCAGCGCATGCCTTGAAAAATTTGGTCCTTTTCTAAGTGACAGTTTTATAATGTAGTTGACGAATTATTAGAAAACAAGACTTTCCAGGAATATAAAACAATTTTTTCTGTCTTACATACACTGAAGCTATTGACTTGTACTCATCCTTTGCTCTACGAGGGTAGAAAGTTGTTTTATCTCCATTATGCAAAGTTTTACAGTTTTCTTAATCTTTCCTGAGCTTTCGGTATCTCTCTTGCTGCCTTCTTAGGGTATCGAAAAAGGATGGTACGATGGCATCAGCATTGCTTTTGCCGTTCTTCTTGTCATTGTGGTGACAGGTATTGTTATTCTTACTGAACCTGATTTCACTCATATGTGATTTCTGCATGCGTTATACTAATTTCTATACATTTTCCCTTGGCAGCTACCAGTGATTATCGCCAATCTCTACAATTTCAGAACTTAAATGAAGAGAAAAGGAATATACGTCTAGAGGTGAGAGCTTGGATGATCATGCACCTAATGGATGATATCATTTTTGCTGGTTTAATTTTTGGAAGTACATCGTGCACATGCTTAGGTTACCCGCGGTGGGAGAAGAGTTGAGATTTCAATTTATGACATTGTGGTAGGCGATATCATACCTCTCAATATTGGTGATCAGGCAAGTTGCACGAATTTATCAATGCAGTAGCTCTATTTCTAATTTCAGTATAGATAAAATTTGAAAATGATTTCCTTAGGTACCTGCTGATGGAGTTTTAGTTGCTGGCCATTCTCTTGCGGTTGATGAGTCCAGCATGACGGGGGAAAGCAAAATTGTATGATTTACGCTCTGCCTATGCATTTTGCAACGATGCCATCTTTGCATTTCATGTATCTGAGCAATCTGTTTCTCGCAGGTTCAGAAAAACTCTACTAAGAATCCATTCCTAATGTCTGGTTGTAAAGTTGCAGATGGCCATGGCACAATGTTGGTAAGACTTCACGAACACTAACTTTTACTTTCTGTGACAGAGCAACTGTTGTCTTTCTAAAGAAAAATTGGAGAGATTTTTAACTGTTTCTTTAGTTGGATTCTCTGCAGCAAAACATGTTTTTAATGAGAAAACTTGACTCGGAGGCTTCAAAACTTCTGATAAGACTAGTTTATCTGAATTTTCTAAAATTTATCTTCAAAACTCAGGTTACTGGGGTAGGGGTCAACACTGAATGGGGTTTACTAATGGCTAGCGTCTCAGAAGACAATGGGGGAGAAACACCATTGCAGGTGAGTAACAACCTTTTATCTGTTCATATTTTTCTGGTTTTTGTTGCTCAATATTCATACATACTTTGCTTCCTTCAGGTACGCTTGAATGGTGTTGCAACATTTATCGGAATTGTGGGGCTTACAGTTGCTGGCGTTGTATTATTTGTCCTTGTCGTTCGGTGCGTTAAAAATTTCTTTCTGACAACTAAGAACCACGTGGAGTAAATGTCACTGGTCATTGAACGAATCTTTGTTCTCTGCAGCTACTTCACTGGTCACACGGAGGATGCAAAAGGAGCCCCACAGTTTGTTGGAGGACAAACAAAATTTGATCACGTGCTAGATGATCTTGTTGAAATCATCACTGTTGCAGTAAGTGTTTCTTAGAAGAAATCAGCATGTCTAATACCATTTTCAGCTTCTTGTTCATTCAGCTCAACCTGTTGAATATTGTAGGTTACAATCGTTGTAGTGGCAGTACCTGAAGGGCTACCTTTGGCTGTTACCTTGACGTAAGTCTAATCTTCTATATATGCTTTGGCCTCTTAATTACATGGTCACTCAAATTAATAGAAATTGATGGTTATGCTGTAAAATTCACTAGAACGAGTTTGTCTTTCGCGACTGATCTTTTCTACTTCTTACTGGCAGTCTTGCCTATTCCATGAGAAAGATGATGGCAGATAAAGCTTTGGTATGTATCTTGTTATTTTGGGACTCGATTACAAATCCATATAGGGAATGATATTGGCAGCTTATACGAAGTTTAATTTCAGGTGCGCAGGCTTTCCGCCTGTGAGACCATGGGCTCTGCAACAACAATTTGCAGCGATAAGACGGGAACTTTGACCTTAAATGAGGTGAATCTTAGTGCTCTTCCTTCTTTTTTATTTGCTAACACACTAACAATAAGCAAATATAAAGTCTTTCAAGTTACAGTTTTGGTACGCACTTTCTTTGCTAAGCTTCTGCTACTTGAATTGTGTGCCTAACAAGCGAAACGTCTAATACTTTCTATTTTCGCAGATGACTGTTGTTGAGTGTTATACTGGGCTTCAAAAGATGGATTCTCCGGACAGTAGCTCCAAACTGCCACCTACTTTTACATCTTTACTTGTTGAGGGAGTTGCTCATAATACAACTGGCAGTGTGTTTCGTTCTGAAGTAGGATAAATTCTTTGGGAATTTAACTGATTTTCCATTTGTTATCTACCTCAGTTGATTTAATTTAATTGTGTATATGTGCTTGGTGAAAACAGAGTGGTGAGATTCAGGTTTCTGGATCGCCAACAGAAAGAGCAATTCTCAATTGGGCGATAAAGGTTTACTTTCCCGCTAGATCTCCCTGGTTCTAGTTTATATTAATGTGCGGAGAACTAATCCTTCGATTTTTTTTTTTGAGCTCTGCAGTTAGGCATGAATTTCGATGCCGTTAGGTCTGAATCTTCTGCTGTACAGTTTTTCCCATTCAACTCAGAGCAGAAACGTGGAGGCGTAGCAGTGAAATCAGTACTGTGTTTCTATATTCTCAACATCCTTTGCTATTTTAAAAAAAAAGATTTCTCGTTTGTGGATGTTT
The DNA here is from genome assembly GCF_000801105.2 of Raphanus sativus. Classification (NCBI taxonomy): domain Eukaryota; kingdom Viridiplantae; phylum Streptophyta; class Magnoliopsida; order Brassicales; family Brassicaceae; genus Raphanus; species Raphanus sativus. The sequence goes on from NC_079514.1 coordinate 3,540,883, forward strand.
TCCCCTTGTTAATCAGCATCCTAATGAACTTTTAAATTCAGTTTCAGCCAGATTCGAGTGTCCATGTTCACTGGAAAGGCGCTGCTGAAATTGTTTTGGGTTCCTGCACACACTATATGGATGAGAATGAGAGTCTTGTAGATATGAGTAGCGATAAGGTTGATTACTGAGTCTCTTCATCATAATTTGTCGTAAAAACTGTCTTGATTCAAAACCGTTTGCTTACTGCAAGTTCGAGTCAAAACTACTTTCTATTTGTTTTTTCTTTGTATGCTATGAATCCCTTGTACCCGAAATCAGTGCCAAATTTGGTAATGAGAGTTTTGATATAATACTTGTTTTTCCTCTGAATCAATTCTTGTTGTTTCAGATGGCCGAGTTAAAAGATGCTATCAATGATATGGCTGCAAGGAGTCTCCGTTGTGTTGCAATTGCCTTCAGAAATTTTGAAGCGGATAAGATTCCAACTGATGAAGATCAACTTTCTAGATGGGTATTACCTGAGGATGATCTTGTACTGTTGGCTATTGTTGGTATCAAGGTAAGCAGTACTTAGAAAATTCTTGTGATACTCCCTCGTGTGATTCTGTAGACCATGTTGGTTGGTTAATATTAAGAAGCATTACTTATTGCAACTTTTCGTACATTGTAGGATCCATGTCGCCCAGGTGTCAAAAATTCAGTTCTACTATGTCAACAAGCTGGAGTCAAGGTCCGTTGATATCCAATATGCTTCTTTCCCTGAGAGTTTCCATTTATATTTTGTTTATTTTCTAGACTGCTCTGTTTTTCATAAGCGTGTATTCTAATTTCCACTATTGGCCTCAGGTTCGAATGGTGACTGGTGATAACATTCAAACTGCCAAAGCCATTGCACTGGAGTGCGGTATATTAGCTTCAGACTCAGATGCTAGTGAGCCTAATTTGATCGAAGGAAAAGTATTCCGATCCTATTCAGAAGAAGAAAGAGATAGGATTTGTGAAGAGATATCTGTAAGAGCCTTACGACTTAGGTTGTGATCGAAGGCAGTAAGTTATTAACGGTACCTGATGACATTGTTTCTGAACTTGAAGGTAATGGGTAGATCTTCACCCAATGACAAACTTCTTCTTGTGCAATCGCTGAAGAGAAAGGGACACGTCGTGGCTGTGACTGGTGATGGAACCAATGATGCTCCTGCACTGCATGAGGTTCAATCAATAACAGACCTCGTATATGTAACCTCGAAAGAACACTATTAATATTGAGGATCAAACATTCTCTCTTGTCCCCTGAATTTCAGGCAGATATAGGTCTCTCTATGGGTATCCAAGGCACTGAAGTTGCAAAGGAAAAGTCAGACATCATTATCTTGGATGACAACTTCGAATCCGTTGTGAAGGTTGGTATCCTTTGGGGGTTTTATGATCTTTATAGTTATCGTGAGTTGGATATTCATTTTGGTAATGGTATGATTCCTCTAGGTTGTCCGTTGGGGTCGGTCTGTCTATGCCAATATCCAAAAGTTCATTCAGTTTCAGCTTACCGTTAATGTCGCAGCTCTTGTCATTAATGTCGTGGCTGCCATATCCTCGGGTGATGTTCCTCTAACTGCAGTACAGGTTCGATATGTTAAATTTATTCTGTCTCATCTGCACAAAAGCATTCACTGTTAGTAAAGACTGGTATCCCCTATCTTTGTAGCTCCTCTGGGTCAATCTTATAATGGATACTCTTGGGGCTCTTGCTTTAGCCACCGAACCACCAACCGATCACTTGATGGATCGAGATCCTGTTGGCAGAAGGTACGACTTGAGCTTGAGCATGTATGAAGTCCGAGTAATCTCAATTTGTCTTCCCATTTACGTATCTATCTCTTGTTTACAGAGAACCTCTCATCACAAATATCATGTGGAGAAACTTGTTTGTACAAGTAAGTTAACTTCTTTTTCTTCTTTCCATCACTTGTTTAAAGACCACGTTTATCTAACACCCTTATCTGCTGCTCCAATTGTTTTTGCATATGATTAGGCGATGTACCAAGTGACAGTCTTGTTAGTCCTCAATTTCCGTGGAATAAGTATCCTTCAACTGGATCATAAGCCCAACGCCGAGAGAGTGAAGAATACAGTCATCTTCAATGCATTTGTGATCTGCCAGGTAAAAAGATAGACACTGACTCCTCCTCTGTATTAAGAAAAAAGCTTGGACACATAAACTTAATTATAATTATGGTTAGATCTTCAACGAGTTCAACGCACGAAAGCCAGATGAATTCAACATTTTCCAAGGAGTTCTTCGTAATCACCTCTTTGTTGGCATCATCTGTATCACCATTGTGCTCCAGGTACTAATCCTCCCTCTCTGATGTTCCTGTTCCTGCAGGGTAAATTCATTTACTTATTCAATATATTCATCTGAGACATACATTACTGTTTAATAGGTAGTCATCGTCGAGTTCCTTGGAACATTTGCCTCAACGACTAAGCTTGACTGGGAGATGTGGCTCATCTCGATTGGGATTGGTTCCATCAGGTTTGTTTGTTTATCATGTGTACGATTTGGTTTGCTTGGTTTGAGGTTGAACATTTCAGACTCATCATCAAAGAGATTTGTTTACACGTGAAAACGAGAATTATTATATATTCATATTTTGTCAACTCACCAGAGAGATTTTTGTCTTATGAACAGTTGGCCATTGGCGGTGATCGGAAAATGCATACCGGTTCCAGAAACTCCGGTCAGCCAGTACTTCAGAATAAACCGGTGGAGAAGGAATTCATCAGGTACGTAAAGTTACCATAGATGCGTTTAGAAAAGCTATAGTCTCGTTACTAAAATCTTTCATATGTTCTGTTAACTTTTTTCAGGTTAATGATTAGTTTGGAACGAGAAGACAGTTAAAAAATATATATACCAGAAGTGGATTTTAGTGGTATCCCGACCTGTGAATACATTTTGTACTCTCTCTCTCTCTCGAATTACTTTCGCAAGATGCTCTAGTATCGTTTAAGTGCATAAAACAAAATGCAAAATATCACCTATTTTCGTTTAGTTGCTATTACTGTTACCTTAAATGTTCAAACAAAAAAGTGAACTAGCTGACAATGTGTCCAAAGTGAATCGATCTTTAGTAGCTGATATAAATTTCAATATGGCTGAGTAATTAACAGACCATCACTTTTTTATTTGAAGTCTCGAGACTGTCCTGATGCTAGTCCAAAGTTGAAAATTGGAGGACTTTATTTGGTCTCATTTAAAATTCCCATATAAATAAATCAAACACAGTGTTCACAACTAACTGCTGCATAGAGTTGGAACTATGAAAAATTTAGAATAGATATAAATTAAAGTATGAAAATTTGAAAATTTAATTATATTTTCTGTACAAGGCATAAAATAGTTTCTGAGACGGCACTGGAAAGAGGCTTCACTATATGCCCTCAGTGCAAAGGGAGTATACATGTAGAATATTCACATACATATAAACATATATGGTACAAGTGTAGATTTGCATGCATTGGTATCATATATATACATAAAAAACATATATATATACAAGAGTTTCAGAGTTTGAGATTCTGATGTAGCAGACAGTGGAAATGGTGCATTGCTTTCTCCACAAGAGCATATCTTCCTTTGTCATAAGCTGGAGACTCAAGACCCCTTTGAACATTCTCACACAACACAACATCTTCCATCTGATTCACCAAAACCATAAACTCAAAATCTCCAAAACATAAAAAAAAACATTATGTTTCAGTATAACAAGATAATCATTTTATTCTGGTACCTGAACTCTCTCGCTCTCTTCAAGACTTCTCTTGATGAAAGCTTCATCATCCTATTTCCAAAGTACAATTTACAAAGATTCATACTACAGAGCCACGCTATGTATATTGGTTTGTTTTCTTACCTTTAAAGAAGGATCAAGAAAATAGTCGAAGACAACTTTGCATTTCCTTGGTCCTAAAGGTATCACTAGATTCGTGTCCATCCATGGTCCATACCTTTAAAACATCATAGTCCATTCCAGAGTGAGTCAAAGTCCATTAGAAGATGTGAAAAATCAAAACTTTGACGTCTGTTTTTACCTATTAATCATGAAATTAGGGTAGACGAATGCGTACAGAGCTTGAGAACCAAGCCTATCGAAGCCATCTTCAGCCTTGGATCCACCACCACCACCACCACCACCACCACATGCTTGGATACTAACCCTTTCGAATAACTGATATCTTGAAACATACAAAGCCTCATCTTATTAACAATTGCAACTAACCAGAGATTAAAGTTTGGGTGTGTGAATATAACCGTTGTAGAATAGGAATCGAGGTCTAGGCCTGACATTAAACCTTTATGTGCGTAAGGTACATGATAGCCACCATCTAAGTAGTTATCACAGAACACCTGCCAAAAAAACAATCTTTTCTTGAGTTCTTTCTTATAACTTGAAAAAGAGAATGTGTACTCAGGACAACAAGAGATCATCATCACCTTCCAGTTACAATCAATAGTGTACTCACGTCTACAAATGAAACTAAGCGTGAAAGCATCATCAACTCCACTTTCGCTCAACCTCCCTACAGAAGAACCTAGCCATTCAGATGCCTCCACCACTGATCCATCACTCTCAACATCTTCTTCCTTGTTCGATTCATCTTGAGCCACCTTGAGGAGAACAAAAGGTCCCCATATAGCTACCGTAAGAGGCTTGAGTCCCATTTCCTATTTCCCCAAAACAGTCGAATGTGAAAAATATCAAATTCTTTTAAAAAAAAAAAAAAAAAAACTATACTACACATTAAATCAAAGTAAACATACATTCAAAGGAAAGTTATGTATCCCAGTCATTCTAGTAGCTTTGACAAGCGATCCATTCAAGGCATAAGTCCATCCCTACCAAAAAAGAATGAGATAAAAATGACTCAAAACTCATATTCGTTCAGTTGAGTTTACTTGAGTAACAAGTCTGTTGCGACTAAAGAAGCTTAGGTTTACGTGATAAGGGCAAACAAAGCAAGATTTTTTCCCACATCCAGAAGCCAAGATAGAGGCATGGTGAGAGCATACGTTATGGAAAGCATGAATCTTTCCATCATCATCTCTGCACACCACAAACTCCACCTCCCCAAGCCTGCACATATCAACAAGAATCAAAATAGTAAAAACGTAAGAACCTTTCTTTCAATATGTGGGTTAAAGTTACCTCCCGGTGAAAAAGTGGCGATTATCCTTAATCTGATCAGAGTATCCTGTTACAACAGTAATAAAGTAAAAATCTTTAAGAAACTGTTAACACTCAAATGAAGCAACTCCGAACCTACGGCTTGCCATCCTCCACCATAGAAGACTCGATCGAGCTCATAACGGTGGAACTGATGATCAGTGTACCACGAGCTCGGAGGAGTCGACGCTCTCTCTACCGGAATCTCCGGATCAAACTCCTCCACCAGGTTACTGATGATACTTGAAGCAGCACCGGAGACTCTGCCGCTGCTCGAAGAGGTTGTACAGAACAGAGTCGGGTGGAGGAGACATTTTCGTCTTCTCTGACGGTCAAATTGAGAGACTGAGAAACCGAAATCAAAACGGGTTTTGAGGTATCCATTGGTGGTCGTGGATATCAGAGTTGATGATAGAAACTCTGGCGTTATCGTGGCCATCATCGTCATCACCGCCATGCTCTGTTTCATTCCGAATGGTCGTTAAAATTTTCGGACACAACCAAGTTACTAAACTCTTTTTAAAATAACTCGACCGGTCCTGTCTGATTGATTCTACCGCGGTCTGAAATGTTACTCAAAATTTTAATTGTTTTACCATTAAAACTGAGAAATATATTAATTAGTTTTTTTTTTACAGTTTGACTTGCTAATCTAGTATATGATAAATTCTTTAAATTAATAAATATTATATTAAAATTAAACTGAGAATATTTTAATTTATTGAATTTTACATGTCTAATCTCATTACTTATTTGCGATATTCTCATTGGTTTAAATGTAGAAAGACTGAGAAAACAGAATCTTGTTAGTATTTGCTTTCTCAATTTTTTCACACAAGACTATATGGTAAAAAGTTACTAAAGTAACCGAACTCATCATAATAATGGAAATAAAGCTGGTTATAAAAAGAAATAAATATTACTGATTCGAACAGTGGTAATTAAATTAAAATGATTTTTTGTTACTTATGAAGGTAAGCTGAGAGCTGACCATTTTTATGTGAAGTAAAAAAAACTTGGTAACGCATAACTCTCTCTCCTTCATTAGTTAATCACCATCTTTTATTTCATTGATCTCTCAAGTAACTAAATTTCCGAAAACTATTCATTTCCTCAAAAGCCCACCAAAGTTTCTCCTCCATACAAAATCATTTGTGTTGCCATTATAAAGCATGCAGAAGAATCACTCTCATTCAACATCAAATCATCATATTATCATCTCTTCCTCTAGAAAAAACTAAGAAAATTATAAACACATACATACATTACACATCTATTCAGGATGATATGCGAAGAGGCATATCAGTATCAACAACTCCATGATCACATGATGATGATGGACTTGAGCCCGTCACCACTATCATCAACCATATCACCATCGTCATCACCAATGTCACCATCAAACAATACTGACAGCAATGAGGAAGAGAGACTAGAGGATGTGAATTTGAGTGGCATGTCACTTCAATCGCTTCCAAATCCTTCCCTCAATTTGGGAATCATTTGCAAGCTTGATCTCTCCAACAATCATATCGAGGTTTAATATTGTCCACACGTACACATAATTACACAAACAATCATATTAGTTTCTAATGTTTTTTTTTGTTTGTGAATGATAACAGAAAATACCAGAATCTCTAACAGCGAGATTACTGAACTTGGTAGCGTTAGATATTCACTCAAACCAGATCAAAGCTCTTCCAAACTCCATTGGCTGTCTCTCTAAGCTCAAGATCCTTAATGTCTCTGGCAACTTTCTCGTTTACCTCCCCAAAACTATTCAAAATTGCAGGTACACCCCTCAAAAGATTCACATCATCAAACTCTAATCTCTGAGTATATGATTGATTCCTCTGTATTCTTTCCAGGTCACTAGAAGAACTAAACGCAAACTTCAACGAGCTGGTTAGATTACCAGACTCCATCGGGTTAGAACTAACCAACCTGAGGAAGCTATGCGTCAACTCCAACAAGCTCATCAGCCTACCAACCTCCATCACCTACCTCACTTCCCTCCGTGTCCTAGACGCTCGTCTCAACTGCCTCATGATCCTCCCTGACGACCTCGAGAACCTCATCAACCTCGAGATCCTCAACGTCAGTCAGAACTTCCAGTACCTCACCGCACTCCCATCTTCCATCGGTCTCCTCATGAACCTCCTCGAGCTAGACATCAGCTACAACAAGATCACGGTCTTGCCTGAGTCCATCGGATGCATGAGGCGGCTGAGGAAGCTGAGCGCGGAGGGAAACCCGATCGTGTCACCACCTATAGAGGTCGTGGAGCAGAGCTTGCAGGCGGTGAGAGAGTATCTGAGCCAGAAGATGAACGGTAGACTTGTGAACACATCGCCGAAGAAGAAGTCGTGGGGTTTCCGTAAACTGGTTAAGTATGGAACATTCAATGGGAGATCAAGGGCTTGGACTAGGGAAGAGAGAGAAGGTCTCATCATGCCTGAGTACCGTCCCATTGATATCTTAGCTTCCAACAGGTTCCCTGGTATCTCACCTCGGTCTATCTTCTCTCCAAGAACATATTTCAGCAGATAATAATAACGAACATTCATTCTATCTATCAACCATTTACTTAAGTCATCACTAAATGTATAAAAGAGTATGTATATAAACGGCATTCACATTTCAAACTTGTTATTGTAAATCATTTAATTAAAATTATACAAATATAACAAAATCTCTACTTTTATTTGTTTACCAACACAAAATTCAAACGATGAGATTGATGATATCAAATGCTAACATTTAGAGTCTGGTTTAATAAAGCGATGTATAGGACCCTAATGGAGATAACCAGGGATCTTAATCCTAATAAACAACATACTCATAACATAACCAATCACAATCGACGAAACACCCGCCGTGGCATAAGACGCCTTCACACTCTTAGCTCGATTCTTATCAAGCGCCAGATCCAGCATCACGATCCCGACCCCGCCCATCACGAACATGAACCCCGACGAGAGCCCCTCGATTATGTACTGCCCGTTGACCCGACCCGACATGAACACGACGGGGCGAATCGCACCCGTGACCGGATCCTGGGTCGATCCGATGCCCGGAGGCTCGACGATGACGTCGTAGATGAACCCGGAGATGACGAGGAAGTAGGTGAGGAGGATGAGGGAGAAGACGGTCATCGGAGATGGGAGTGTGAAGGTTGGGAGCTTGAGGCGGAGACGAGGCGGTCGGAGGAAGGAGAATGGGACGGTGCGGAGGAGGTGGAAGAGAGGGTCGATTGAGGATTCGACGGAGGTTTCTGACATGGCGGATGCGGTGGATTGTGGAATCCGATCCTCACGTTGGATCTTTTCTACTCTAAGCACTGAGTGGAGAGTCTGATCTGTTTGGATACTCGGATGATATATTATCCTTGATCGGATTTCGTGAAAGTTAAACGCGAACGTTCTGCCGTTTTGGGAGGAGAGAAACTTTTACTAACGACGCGTAGTTTTTCTATTGATTGAGACTAGTCCCGGGCATTATCCGAAATCCAAAACGGAACCGATTCGAAAAAATTGAGACCGAAACAGGACCAAAAACTACAAAATTCCGAACAGTTTTTATATTTTTAAATTCGCAAAACCGAAACTGAAACCGGAACCCACGCCGAACCGAATACAGAACAAATACTCGAATATTTTTAATATATTAAAGATATTACTTATTGTTAATTTTAATATATATATATATATATATATGAAATTTATAAATAAAATTTTCAAGAAAAACCTGAATCACTAATTACCCTAACACTTTTTTGGTTTTTTGGGTTTAATTCGGATTTTTTGGCTTTAAACTCGAATTATTTATAATTTGATTACACTTTGGATTTTATAAAAAATAGAAATCCAATCCAAACTGATATTATCTGAATAGATCTGAAAATATCTGGTTCCTAAACGATTCCTAACATCCTATCCCAAATAACCCGAAAACCCAACCGATCCGAACCGAAAATCCAAACACCGATCACTGATTGAGTCGCTTGAATTTGCGAATACGCTATTTAATGAACATTATCTATATGGTTTTCGCTTTGATGCGTTGTCTTTTCTACTATCTTTTGCAGAATTTATCATCGCACACGTTGTGTTGTTTTATTATAAAAATAAAATAAAGTAAAACGACGCGTAGTTTGCATTTAAATAACAGATCCGGTACGAATTTTCACGAGAAATGAAATTGCACCGAACTTCTTCGATCCGTCTCCATCACAAGAGAAGAGAAGAGAGACTCATTATATTGTAAAACTTCTCGAGCTTTGGAATATTCTGGTCTTTAGACGCCTATTGATTCACAGTGATTCTGGTTTCCTTTCTAGATCGTTTCGTTTCACCATTTGATTGATCTCTCGATCCACGGAGCTGTGGGCAAATGGCGTACGTGGACCACGCGTTCTCGATATCAGACGAGGACATGATGTTCGAGACCTCATACACCGTGAACAACCGACCGCCGGTTAAGGAGATCGCACTGGCGGTGGCTCTCCTCGTGTTCGGAGCCTTAGGAATCGTCTCCGGCTTCTTCATGGCGTACAATCGAGTCGGCGGCGATCGAGGCCACGGTTAGCGATTTTCGTTACCTTCTGTGTAGCTCTGCTGCTGTTCAATGCTTGTGGTCCTCTTAGGTTTCTTAGTGCTTAGCGGAATCCTAGTTTGAGAGAGAGAGAGTTAGAAAGAGATAATCAATTTTTTCAGCTCAGATTGTTTTAGTAAGTATTTAGATTTGAGAAGAATCCTAGGTGATGAAAGATGATAGATTAGATTGTAACTGCTCTTTGGTTACTTAGCTAAGGTGTGTGTGTGTGTGTGTGTGATTTGTTTTTATTTTTTAGCATTGTGCTCTCTTGAGATCTAGAGTGGATTTGGATGAATACAAGAGGCTTTTTTTTTGTTCCTCTGATTATGTATAGGCGGCTCTCTCTCTCTCTCATCAGCTAAGATTGTTTTGATTTTGGGAGATGAGCTCTCAGGTAAATGAATATTTGATTCTCATTGTTTGATATTTTTTGGTGAAAGCAGGGATTTTCTTCATCGTCCTCGGGTGTCTTCTGTTCATCCCAGGGTTTTACTACACACGGATCGCGTATTATGCTTACAAAGGATACCAAGGTTTCTCCTTCTCTAACATACCCCCTGTTTAGTAGCACTCCCCCCCTTTTGGTTCTCGATGTATAGAGATGTTTTTATTAAGCAAATGGGCAGACTTTGTTTTGCTCTCTAGTCTAGTTTTAGAGGAGTCTGTCTAAGTGAGTGAGTCCCATGTTTTGATATAATTATCTCTCCTCTTCTTCTTTTCTCCTTCCACTTGTTAAATAATTACGCCGTCTATGACGATTTGTCATATCCATATATACCCCTGTTCACATGAATCTTTGTTTCTAACCATGCTATATGTGAGAGTTTTTTCACATGTTGATTTCAAGTGAATTAGATGTAGCTATTAAACGTGCAAATGAAACATGAATGTGACTCTGGTATCATATCTTCCAACTTTTTTTTTTTGTTTTTGTTCTTCTTTTTTGTCCTATCCACTTTATAATATGTTACTTTCGGTTAGCGTGATATAATATTATTAAATAAACGTGACAAATATGAAAAAAAGAGATGGATATTTGAATGAGTTATATTTGATAGAAATATATACATGCCATTAATTGACCACCTTTTTTTTTTTGACATCATTGACCACCTTTCTAAAATCGAAAAAGAAACAAAATCCAATAAGAATATCAAAAGGTCTTTATTTTACCAAAATAAATAAATATCAAAAGGTCTTTCTTTCTACATGCGTTAACTTATGTAAAGACCTAAACGTGTTTATTAACCCTATATATATATATATATATATCATATGTTCCCTCTCCACAGCCTCTATACTGTATCTTCGGCTGATCATGATCTCCCACAAAGTTGAACCAACCAAAAAGAAGAAGACGGTTCCTGGGCTACCGTCGATGTTTTCTTCACTACCTGACGAAATCATAGAAAACATTCTTGCACGTGTCTCCAGATGGAAGTACCCATTGCTCTCTCTCGTCTCAAAGAGATTCCACTCTCTCTTATCATCTATGGAGATCTACAAGACGCGATCTCAAGTAGGAGCAGATGAAACATGCGTCTATGTCTGGTTAAAGTTGCCCGATCATCCATGTGCAAGCTGGTTTAGCCTTAAACCTAATAAAAAGAGAACCAAACTGAAAAGCAAAATTGGGTTTAAGCGGGACCCAAGTGTAATGTCGGTTGTTCCTATACCTCGCTCTTCTACCAATTCTTTTCCCGAACTATATTACACGACGACAGTTGGTCCGGAAATTTACATAAGTGGTGGACCCAACCCGGATCCATCTTCCTCTGTTCGGATATTCGATTGTCGGAGTCACACATGGCGTGATGCCCCTAACATGATCGTGGCACGGGAGAATGCGGAGACAGTTTTACTCGACGAGAAAATATATGTGATGGGAGGTTGTGATATTGACAAGTACTATGCCAACTGGATTGAGGTATTTGACGTAAAAACTGAGTCTTGGACAGCCTTTCCTGGTCCTGGCGCTGACGAAGACGACTTACGTAATAACTTACGCAATAATAATAGTGAATGTTACATAGTTAACGTGTTCGAAGGGAAACTTTACGTAGCCGCAGATGAGAAGGAATACTCTTACGACCCGAAAAATGGTACATGGAAACTTGTAAGAGAGAATTCAAGTTTCACAACAGATTCCGTATATATTTGGGCTAAGATGGGGAATGTAACATACGGTTGCACTGATTCAGGGAACTTAATGTGGTCTGGCTTTGAGAATGAAAGTATAGAGTGGAGGGAGATCAAGGGTTTGGAGAAACTCCGTAAGCATCCTACAAGAGGTTTGGAAACTGGGATTGACTTTGGACTGGTGGGCTTTGGTGGCCAACTTTTAGTTATGTGGTACCCGTCTCTAACCAAACGAAGGAACACAATTTGGTATGCCAAGATTTCTGTAGAATCAAGACGCAATGGACGTGAGGTGTGGGGAAAAGTTGAGTGTGTTGATGCGCTTACCTTTCCTGTCGAATCATGTGAAGGGTTTGGCTGTGTTGCTGCGTCGGTTTGATTTCTCTTTGAGATAGTATGAGTTTTTTTCCTTTTGCTTATAACATGCTGTTTTGTCCTTAGAGACGGTCTTCATCCCTTTGTTTTCACATACAATACAAGTGAAATCATAAATCTAAATTATACATACATTAATTACTATTGGTGGTTTGCATTTTTGGTTACACATTAGTGTATGGTAATTTATTTTCAGATGAAACTACGATAATAGTGAATTGATATTACGCAGATGTACGTGACTGTGTTAAGAATGTAAGAATATTATTTTAAAAAAAAAACTGAAAATGTACTTCGAGTGATTATACGGAGAGATTTGTTACGGCATGTCAAATCTATTAGGGTTCAGAATCAAGAGCAGCGACACAAGAACTTTGAAGTCATATAGTGATCTTGTCATAAGAAGAAGCAGACCCTTTTCTTTTCTTTTGGAACTTTTTCAGACCGTTCGCTTGTGTACTCTTTCCCAGTTCTGTAATAAAAATTCTAAAGTCTGAACCATTCTCTCCTACTGTTCATATAGAATCCTTTTTAACTAGATGGCGTTTTGGAGAATGCAGAAAACGATAGTAATTAGATTTTCTCCTGTCTTACCTTGTACATAAGAAAAAGTACATCAACAGAAATACAAATAAAAGGATCAATATAGTATGACATTTAATTTATTCATGTATTAGAAGCTGAATTTTATTAAGGAACATAAAATGTATGTACAGAGGCAACAATAATGATTCTGAGGTTACAAAAGCGAAAAAAGAAAACCTGAGACTTATCTATATATCACTACACAACATTACTATCACTATCTTTCCCGACGTTTTTAACTACTGACCTATCTTAACCGCCGGAGTATACACCACCCATCACCCAATAAACAAAAACAGTTTCACCACCATCCCTAGTAATCACCCTATAAAGAAACAGAAAGAAAGAGCCCCTAAACATGATGATGATGATACTGATGGTGAGTGGTTATTCTTTCTGGGAGCCAAAACTTGTATTTCCTTTTACTCATCTTTCTTTTTCGCTAATAGTATAACAGAGGAGGCTGTACAGAAATAAAGACATAAGGGTGGGAGCTTTATACCATCATCTTTAAGTCTGAAAGATCATCCATGGGTATTTGAAGTCCAAGGAGGTCTATATCATTATCTTGTAACACATCGTCATCGATGTTCAACCATGAGCTTAGATCTCCTGCTTGTGCGTCGAAATCATCTGGACCACCTAAACCGTCTGGTATCTGCAGGCCAGATAGGTCGAGTGGCTCTGTCTCGTCCAGTGTCTCCAAGTTACTATACTCGCTGTTGTTGCTATTAGTTGGTTTGGACGATGATGTTCTGTTCTGCTCCGGGATACTGACAGAAGGAGAAGAAAACATAGGAGTTGCTTTCTGCCTAGGTTTGGTTTTCGACTTCCGTTCACCCTTGGCGTTATTGGACAGTGCAGGCCAACCGATCTTGTTAGTTCCTCCACCTCTCGATGATGAAGCCGCCTGTCCTTTTCCATCTCTGTCCCTGTCACTTCTCTTCCCTTTTGTACTGCTTGAAAATGGTGTCCCACACACATCATCAAGTAGCAACTCTCTCTCCCTCGTTCTATTTGACCACATCGTTTCATCTTTCCCTTCCCGTAAAGTATGTTCAGAAGTCTCTCTGTTCTGTGCCAATGATGAGCTTGGTTGTGATCCTATCGGTGCTGCCAGACAAAAAAAGAGAGAGATTCGAGTTAACAGAGAGTTTGTGGATTCGAAATAGTAAGGCCAAAAGGATATCATACTTGAAGCTGATAAAATATCTTCCTCCTTGTCCGTGGGATTATCTTCAACTTGTGTCAACCCAGCAACGAGGATGTTCTTGAATGTAGACTCACTAAAGCAGCTTTTGCCTATCTCTTCAAATTGACGACATCTTCCAAGCGTCCGTTTCACGAAAGCAAATGCGACCTGCTTTGATATCTTGTTAGCCGAACTCTTTCCACTAGCGGAGTGATGCCGCCGACTTGCCTGTAAAAACAAAAAACCAAATAAAAATTATCAAAACATGAACTTGGAATGACCCAAAGTAGCCAAAGAAAAGAACTTACCTTGCTCTTTTCATATGCCATTTCGATGAGTTTTTCGTAACCGAGCCGATCAAACTCACTATATGTAAGGAGAAAAATATCAGAAGAAGTCAGATCACTATTCAGATCATTAAAGACGTGCAAGAAAATCAGAAGAAAGACAAATTCATACTTCTCCTGACGTTCTTTCATCTCTAGGGCAGGCGTTAGTAACCGATTCAACATCTCTTTCTTCTTGGAACCCTTAAGTTTTAAGATAGACAACATCACAAAGTTAGCTATCTTGAGACACACAGTAGTAGTAACATGTAAATCAAAAGCGAAAAGTAATCATAAATTGTCAAGTTGTTAAAAGGAAGGTAAAAAAACACGTGAGAAAACATACCACCTCGTAGACAGCCTCCTCTAACGTTTTGATCTCCTCGACTATTCCTTCATCCTCCGTGTTTGAAATATTAGGCTGCAAGAAAACACAACGACAACACATCAATCAGCCTGGAACTATAAGAAATCTAAATCCAAATCAAATAGCAACAGTAGGTAGCATTTCTGAAGTAACTGAACTTCAGGGGAGTATACCATGGTTTCCAAGCAAATGCCAATAGATTGAGCTTCCAAATATATCTTCTCATCTATCCCCAGAGTTTCATATTGAATGTCTGAGAAGTCGATGGATGAGTGATCTGTAAATCTTCCATTGACATTGTGGGGTGAGCTGTTAACACCCTTGAGCGGGATAACAGACACATCATCTTCTAGATCATCAAGTTCCAATCTATCACTTCTATAACCATTGAACTCCTTATGATTCAAGACACTGAATTCTGACTCAGCATCGGCTCCAAATCCATCAAATTGTAAATCTTCATTTACACTGGCTGACTCCTCTGAAATCAGAGCTGATAGCAACCTCTGATAAAGGGGCGAAGCTTTAGAATCCATTCTGCTGGTTGTAAGTCCCTCGGCAAAATTTTCACGACCATCGAAGTCTGAAGATGTCCCAACTGGTGTAGTACCCATGGAGGAGAAGTCACCCTGAAAGAGAAAACGGTAGTGACATTTAATAAAATGAGAAAAACTACTATGCAGGACGTATTTAAGTGCTACACATGCATAGAGAGATATACAATGATCTGTCACATCCTTAAAACTATGAGGTCTCAAGTTTATAATCTATCTTATGAAATGCAGGAAAACGAATTACCAGTTGTTTTACGAAATTGATATGTGAATCAGATATAAAGCAAAAGTAGCGCTCCATTTGTTTCCAGAAAGAGCTAGGAAAATTCTGAGCTGTATCAAAGAACCAGACGGATTAATCTAGATAAGAAAATATATTAAAAAAAGACATAAATGAGAAACCAAAGAATTGCTTACCAAAGCTTATAGCTGAGTTAACAGCAGCTAGTAGCTCTTCATGCCCATCATCTGAGCCAATACAGAAAATAAAAGTATTATAACTTATAAAGAAAGAAGAAACACCAATCCTGCTAAAGAACACAATCTGATTAATTGAACTGACCAAGAAAATCTAGTGTTGTAGCGTTTGCCGATGTATTTCTCTGACGTTTGTAAGCCTTGCGGTCAGAGAGCTTCCTAGTGGGTGGACGACCTGCCCTGCTGCAGAGAGCGTTAAAAACTAAGCCTCACGAAACCTAATTACAGGTGCTTGAAACAGAGTTCTCTACCTTTCATTCTTGTCATTTCTTGCACTGCGAAGTTGTTTTGTTGTTCCATGTCTCATAACTCCCATTGGGTTGACAGACCTTGTTGAGCCAAAGCCACGGCCTGTCCTTCCTTGTCTCCTCACTCCATCCCCAAGCCCTTCTCCAAGGACAAGCTTGTTCTTTCTCGATTGTAAACCAGTGATGGAGAGCTTACGAACGTTCAGAGTAGCTTTCCCATCGACCTCATCAGATTGCTTTCCCTGGTCTTTAGATTTGATCTCAGGGGGGCTAAATTCTTCACTTCCTGATAAAGCTGTTGTAGACAAGCTATTCTCGCCTTTTAATCTCACTCGAGGAGAAGCTGCTGGCGAGCGTCTTTGAAATCCAAAACCTGTTTCACTACAACCAACATCTGACATGTTATCTGATGAAGGAATGTCTTCATTGCTTGAAACAATTGGGACCAAGTTCGTTCTCCTTGCAGCACGGGATATCTTTTGTGGTCTTTGACTGGCCCATTGCGTTACAGGTGGTGATGAAGACCGATTTGATGTCATACGCTTGCGATTAGGAACCCCAGACAACAATGGAGGTTTGTTTGTACAACCAGAAATGTCCCAATCACTTGGAGAAGGAGTGTTATGGACAACCGGAGAAAGTTTAGGAGGAAGCCCTGATCCTGATCTCGGACCACGAACTGTAACATTTATTTTTGGGCTTGAAGAATTGGATTCATCGTGAATATTTGACCTGAAAAGAAACCAACAGAGAGTAACAAGAATTTTATAAAAGAACATCAGAAATAATACAGGCCAGACCAATAGTTAGATTGTAAGTTTGTTAACACATACTTGTTGATAGCCCTGAGATTCACTCTTTCCTTATCTGAAGCAATAGCTCGTTCTCTCTTCTCATTGTACAACGAATTGTGATCTGAATCCCTGGAGGGCAAGGAACCCCCTGCCAAGCCTGTCTGCCGAGAGAGGCTATCAGATCTTCCATATGGAGCAGCCCCGTTTACTGTCCCATGCCTACACGAGTAATGGACACAGAAACATTAATCAACTGAATGACCATTAAAAGAGAGTCACAATAACCTGTACTGACAGACGGCAGAGAAATGAAAGAAGAGATTGTGCTCAATCAGACAGGCGCTAAACAAAAGATCTTCGGTATAATTTCAGCCACCAACCTAAATTCCATAACCAACAAGGGGATTAAAGCAATTGTCGAATCAAGGTCACTAATCTTTATAAAGGAAATGTTGTTCTCACTTTAACTTTGTTTCTTTTCTACTTGTGTCATTCAATGAATTCTTAACAAAACAAAAGAAG
>NC_079514.1:3558364-3696121 GCF_000801105.2 Raphanus sativus
TTGGTCATGACTTGAGTTTAGTTAAGAAGTTAACTTATAGAAAGTTTGTGTCTTTACCACATTGGTAATAACCTTGGAAAGAATTGTCTTCAAAAGGAAGCTTTGGATTGAGATTCAAGTCTTGGACTATGTACTCGGTGAGAAACCTGAGAGAGAGAGAGAAGATAAGATCCATTGATATGATGATCCATATAAAGACAATATTGAATCTTTGTGTTTACCGGATTGCTTTTAAGCTCTTCTTCATTCATACCCATTCCAACTATTCGTTCTTGCTTATACCCAGCTGGATAATGACTTACCTATTGTAAAAATCACACAGAACCAAATAAATCTAAAACTTGAGAGGTTTCTCAACACACAAGAAAAAAAACGGATTTGCATTTTAGTGCCTACCCAACTGCTACACATATCAAGTATGCTCACTCCTGGAGTTTCACTCTGAGGCAAGAAACCTTGGAGTAGTACTTTGTCAGTGCAGCAATTGCTGGATCATCAATGTGTGTCACAAACCGCGGAGCTTCATAGAACGTTGAATCAGACGACCTGACAAAAAAAAAAAACCAAACATCATGATTCAAACAGAAGTCACAAGATCTCCAAAAGGCAAAAAAACAGAGTAAGAAAACAGAGTAAGAGACAAAATGGTTTTTTACTCGTCGAATCGCTGGAAATCTTCTTCTTTGAAAGGGAAGTTCTCAGGCCATTCCACTTTACTCAACGCCTAGATTCAATCAAAAGAACATTTAGAACACAAATGTATGATCTGTTTCGTTCATAAGATACTAGAAAAAAGAGCACATTTCGAAGTTTCTACATTCCCAAAATGTCTAAAGGTACGAACTTTGGAAAGCTTAGCTTGTTGTCTGTTTGATACGAATTAACTATGATGGAACAAGAGGGAAGAAGAAGACCTGTTCGACAGGAGAAGGTTCGCTGCCTCGCGAAGCGATGAATGATTTGCCGCCAAGAATACTACCGGACATGTTGTTCATCATCCAAGGACGTGCCGGCGAAACCGCCGAGAACCAACCGACGACGTGAAAGAGCGCGAATCCAACGGTCGAAAGGTCTCGAAGCAGCCGTTGGAGGAGATTCAGAGGAGAGGAGTTGGATAATGGGAGAGGATTGGATCTAACTCTGAGGCCGAGAAAGTTACAAGTTTTTGACATGGTGAACTCTGTCTGGTTTCAAAGAGGGGGGGCTTTTCAGGACAGAACACGACGTTGAGATTGGGAAGATGATGATGAGAGCCTAGTGATCCAAACCATTCTTACGTGGTCGTTTCTGTCGTGGGGGGTTTATTTACACATCACCAAGAATTGGGGAAGAAACTGCAAATAAAGTGAACTAAGAGGTCCTAGTAGGAAAGAAAAAAACAAATTAGAGTAATTACATCAAATACCAATGATTCAAGTAATTTGAACTTTGAAGAAAAACCTAAGAAAAAAAATAAGAGGTTATTTGTTTACATTCTGTTATCTCCATCCATGTCATCTTTCTAAATTTTATGAGACTGTTTATTTGTGCATTTAACTTTTTCTTTTTTTTTCATAATATAAATAGTTTAGACTAAAAAAACTAATATCGAGATGTTTCTTCTAAAAAATAATATTAATTAACAAATTCAACTAATTATAAAAACATATATTATTTGATTAGCTACACTATATTACATAAATATGTGTGAACTATTTATATTTTGAAACAAAAAAAATTTCCTAAACTAGTTACAATAAAAAACGGAAGAAACACTTTCAATTCATATTTACTTTTACTCAACTTTGAAATAAAAATAGAATTTTTATATTGGAAATACTCAAAGTAAACTACTTACAATAGTAGATTGTATATGGAATAACAGCACAAAAACATGAGTAAATTTACGTAGCATATACAATTAGATTTATTTAATTTATTTGGTATCTACATTACTATTTTAAACATGAAAAATATCACTAACTAAGTTGTAACTTGATTTGAACCATATGCCCATATAGTTTATACTCTAGTAATCCTAGCTAATTTGCTTAAAAAGATCATTGGCGAGTCATCATGAGTGAATCCTAAGAGTCACACTGAACCTTTTGATTTTTGTGTGTTGGTTTATATGCGAACACTACAAGAAAGCATTGTATACTTCTATATTATTAAAAAGAGAAGTACACTTTAAAAATACCTCTTAGTTTCAGTGTTATTTACAATGACATGCCATTGAAAATATTAATTAAACTTCCTATAAAAATGTTTGTCTTAACCAGTTTATTAAATGTGTCTTTATCACTCTGTTTTATAGATAATCTCTATTTTAATGTTTGTCTTTTTCAGTTTAGTTAATGTGTTGTCTTAAAACAAATTTAACTTCTCTTGTATTAAATAAATTCCGAAGTTATATATTTGTTACATAAAAAAATTTTAGGATATAAATTTTGAAATTATTTATTGTCATAAAATAAAATTTAACTTCCATTCTCTATTAAAATAATTTCAAGATAAAATTGAATTTCCCTTTTCATCTAAACCAATGTTTATTCACCTCACATAGAGCTAGGTCTCAATAAGTCTAAAAAATTATCGTATGAATAGATTTTTTACCGTAATGTTATATGTATAGTTTCAACTTTTTCTCATATTTAACATTAAGATGTACCTGTATAAAAATCAGTGTAAATCATTAATCTATGTAAAATATTACCGATCTACATATATATTTATCTATGTTTACGCTTCCAACCAACTACACAAATCAACTGTTTGCTAACCTTTCTCAAAAAAAAAAAAAATCAAATCGATTTTTCTTATACTTTCACAACAAACCAAATCAATCATTTTAGAACACAAACAAAATATCTTTATTACTCTATCAAATCTATAATCAATATCAAATATTAATTAACTTTAATATAGTAACATGATTTTCGTTAACTATCTATATTTAGCTAAATAATAAAGTATCTATGTTTTCTTCCAAGTAAAATCTGTTTAACTGAACTTGCAGAGTACTCAATATTAAATATAAGATTAAGTAAATAGTTAAGAATGAGGCAATTGCCTATATTCTTGCTAACTACATTATCTTTAAGAAACAATTGATTTGCTTTATAAAAGTTATGGGCATTTATTAATTAACTAGGTGTAACTAGACATGCAAACAATATACTTTGAAACAGAATGAAAAATAAACCAATTATTTCAAAAGAGATTTAATTACTCCATACCCTGATTCGTAAAGAAAAAATATCAGATTCACAAAGATAAAACATTAGATCCTCGATTAATGAGTTTTGAAATCGTCATCGCCATGGAAAAAAACCGAAAGTCGAGATATTTCTTTTTTTCATTCTTCACAATTTTTTTTCTAAACACCGAACGGTTACAAAACAAAAATTGTCGGTTAGGATAAGAGAGGGGAGTCATGAGCCACTAGACCAACTTAATTTGATCTAAAACACTATGGCCCTAACAAAAAATGTGATAACAATGAGCCGAATAAATTGATTTATATATGACTCAAAGTCATTTATTTCAACGTATTTTAAATTAACTAAATTGATTTATATATTTCATATATAATCTATCATTGTTCATTTTAAGCTTTCTTTATATAAAAATTTTTTTTTCACACATTTTATTGTTTTTTAAAAACTCAAAAAGAACTCAATGTATCACAAGTAACTATTAACAAATACATCATTTAGTGTAAATCAAAAATTAAAAATAAAATAAACACCCGCCCGGTCGGGCGGGTCATGGTCTAGTTTAAAATTACGATTCAAGATGCATGAACTAGCATCTAATGAATAAATCTCTTATAATTTCCATCTTTATTGAAAGTCGTTTACAAAAAAAAATCCATCTTTATTCAAACAACCATCGAAAATATTACTTCTTCCACTTCATTTTATTTTTCGTTTTAGATTTACGAACATGGATAAAAAATATTTAGTTTTGTATATTTTTAAAACAAAAAATCATACATATACATCTAGCATTATTTCGACCAATAAAAAATAAACAGAAAATTTTATTAATAATTTTTTTATTAAAATCATAAAATAACATTTATTTTAAAAATAAAAATTTTGCTCTACAACAACAATTAAATTAAAACAAAAGGAGTACTAAATAAGTGTGGACTGAGCCATTTTTGCCCCCTCTTCTTCAATACAACTATATCTTCGCTAACTATTTCGCTTTAAAATAGACTATTTATGATGCATGAACTAGAATTTAATGAATAAGTCTCTTATAATTTTCATCTGTATATTCAAACCACCATCAGAATGTTACTATATAACTGTCGATTGAGCTGTTTTCGACCACTCTTCTTCAGTACAACAATATATGATTTCTATTAAACTACAAAAGTAACATTAACTACTTCACTTTTTAAAATAGACGGTCCATGAGTTGTCTCATTGTTGGTCAAACTTTTAGATGAAATAAACAAATTTTAACAATATATTTATTAATTATATTTTTCCTCATATCATTTATAAAAATATTAAATTCACACATTTTTTTATAAATTAATTCAATTTCATTAATAATTATTACAAAAATATAAAGTTAATTTTATAGTAATGTTTTTATATTTTCACCAACATTTTGATTATAATCATTCACAATTTACTAAAATCAATTGATAATGTAAAATTTCACATTTTCAAAATAATATTTTACTTATATATATAATTTTACTTATATTTTATATAATTTTACTTATATTTTATATAATTTTACTTATATTTTATATAAATTTACATGTACTTTTATATAATTTTTAAAGTTTATATGGAAACATAATTTGCATTTATTTGATAATAACAATATTTATAAAATATTAGTATTGTTTATGGAAATTTTATTAATAAATATATTATGCTTTTTGTACTATATGTCCTAAAGAAGGTTTGGATTTTTTTCACTGAAAAAATGGTGTTGTATTGTAGAAAATGGTGTTGTATTTTTTTATGAATAAGAAAATGGTGTTTATGCTTCTTTGTACTATATGTCCTAAAGAATGGTTTGGATATTTATTGATAAAATTTCTATGAACAATACTAATATTTTTATACAAGTATACGAGAAGAAGATTTTTTATCTTCTTCTTACAAATATACATGATTTTTCTTGTTCTTAGTGGAAGAGGACACGGCGAAGCTCATACTACAGAAGATAGCCCCCGGGTGTTCTTTCACGGTCTTGCATTGTTCTTAAAAAAAAGCGACGCCTATTTTATAAGATGATGATAAGAATTATGAAAATGCAAGGGACCACAAATAAATTATACTTGTCTTGGTTTTTAATTTGAATGATAATAAAATAACAGAATCTTTAATATGAGTTGATTTCTTCTTGGGTTCATATGATGGTACCTTTTATAAAGTCAAACTAGGTGATTTTCCCGTGTTCAGGCACGGATATAAATATTTATAAAGTAAATATACTATAATAATTAATTACTATTTACTTTTAATTTTATATTAATTTATAATTGTATGCATAATTTATATTAATACTATTATAATACTTTAATTAGACATACGATTTTAGATATGTTATAGGTTGTTAATTTTGTTGTTTTTACAGTCGATTTAGTTATCATTTGGATATATTGGTCTGCATTTATTTCTTTGAATTCAATTATAATATTTTATATTCTAAATATACTAAAATTTTGATTAATTTCTTATTTGCATTTAGGTTGGTTGGTTGGTTGTCTTATATATGTAAATATATTTCAGAACGATTATTTATAAATTAAGATATATTGTGCTTAGAATGAAATAAAAGATAAACTAAAGTGTCGGATTCCAAACTAAATAAATTAATATAACGATGATATTATTGTTATGTTGTAAGTAAAATCATCGTTATATTCATGTTGTAAGCAACCATAAAAATTTACATGATTTTACTTACAACATGATTATTTTAAGTTTGGTTTCTTACATTCATGAGCTTTCAAATATCATTGTATTTAGCTTATGTTAAGTTTCACAAACATAAAAAACATAAAATTTAAAAGAAAATTTAATATTAAGGAAACATATAATTTTAATGATGATAAAATATAATATATCTACCTTGTTAAAGTATATCGTGTTATTTTAATTTAAAATATTTTGTAATTATTTGATCAAAAAATGTTTACTGTTAAAATCTATTTTTTCATTTTCTAATATCTATTAAAAATAAACAGTAAAAAATGTGATTGTATTTTACAAATTATATTATATAAGTAAAATATAATTTATAGATATTTTTCTGTAATGAAAGATATTATAGTCAAATAAATAAAACATTTCACTAATACTAATTATAAATTATTTTTAGTCAGCATATATTTGCTTATGTTACTTAATTATTTTATGTAATCATCTAAGAAGACATATAGATATATAAAATATTTCTATTACTTTGAAATTTTATTGTTTAAAATTATGTTTTAAATAAATATTATTTATTTTTCTAATATCAAGATTATCTATGTGATATTTTCTTTTATGAAATCACATTATATACAAATATATATTTTTCATCTAAGAAAATATAAATATAAATAAAGTATATTATTACTTCAAAAGTATATTTTTATGTTATTTTTTTAAATGGAATATTACTATTTTGTAAATTTTCCTTTTTAATGAAATTATATTATATAGGCATATATTTTCGTTTTTAAATTTGTTTTTAAACTTTATAAATGTTTCCTTTTTATGATATAAGTTATTTGGAAATTTTTTAAAAAGGAAACTAAATAAAAAAATCAGCAAAAATTTAACTGTAATAATTTTAATTCATTAAGGGTATACGTGTAATCAACCATCATGAGAGTTAACGTGAGCGCGACACATAGGAAACTGACTTCTCAAATAATATTATAGAGATATAAATGCAGTAATCTTTCTTCGTTACGAATGTTTATGAATTGCTTCTCCTCTAATTATTATACACCACTGATGTTCTTACATTAAAAAAAATAGGAATGAAAAACACTTAAAGCATATATTTTTCTTTTGGTAAAATGTTAAATTTGGTTTTGCAATTTGCATGCATATCAAAGTAATATAATAGAGTCCACTAGCATCTAGCAAACATGTTAGTTTACAAAAAAAAAAAAAAAAAATCTAGCAAACATGTTTTTTTTTCCTTGAAAATGGCTAAAGCCTAAATGTTGAGACTTTTGTTGAGAGCTGAGGCACAAAAGTGAGTTTTCTGTTAAGTTCACGTAATCAAGTCATTGTAGACTTTTAGTTTCTCAAGTCAACCAAGTTCACGTCAAGATCAACATGGCGACACAAAGGTCTAGTTTCTTTCTGGTCGCTTCATGATTGCCTAAAGATTAAATGGGTCACGAGTTTTGATAAAATGAATTAATTCACGTCGTCTGCCCATTAACGTCTTAGCGAATAAGAGCATACTGCCTTCCACTTCGCGTATCCTTCCCGGGATCCATTCATATAAATCCCCAACCCGACCCGAACCGACCCGAATAATGGATCGACCCAGCTTCCTTATCCACGCGGAAGAAGCCGAATCCGCCGCGAAACGACACGGCGTCTCCGTCGTCAATCTCCTCCCTCTCCTCGTCAACCCAGCGAAACCCCTCGCCCGTCCCCCGATCTCGAAATTCCCCGTCTCAGCAGTCGGACTCGGATCGTCGGGCCGGATCTTCGTAGGCGTCAACGTCGAGTTCCCAGGCCTCCCTCTCCACCACTCGATCCACGCCGAGCAGTTCCTCGTCACCAACCTCGCGCTCAACTCCGAGCCGATCCTCCGTCGCTTCTCCGTCTCCGCCGCTCCCTGCGGCCACTGCCGCCAGTTCCTCCAGGAGATCCGCGACGCCCCCGACATCAGAATCCTAATCACCGATCCAAACGCCTTCCGCGACGCCGTTACGGATAACGAAGACGCCGTTACAGAGAAAAACGACACCGTTGCGGAGAAAGAAAACGCCGTTACTGAGCAAAACGACACCGTTAGTACTGAGCAAAACGACACCGTTAGTACTGAGCGAAACGACGCCGTTGCGGAGAAAGAAGACGGTTACGTGCGTTTAGAGAGCATCTTGCCGCACAGATTCGGCCCTGACGATCTCCTCGAGAGAGACGTCCCTTTACTCCTCGAGCCGCACGATAACCGTCTCACTCTCTTAGGTGTTATCACCAACGGTCACACTGATTCCGATCTAAAGCTAACGGCTTTATCCGCCGCGAATAGATCTTACGCGCCGTACAGTCGGTGTCCGTCGGGAGTGGCGATGGTGGATTGCGAAGGGAGAGTGTACAGAGGATGGTACATGGAGTCGGCTGCGTATAATCCTAGCTTGGGGCCGGTGCAAGCGGCGCTGGTTGATTTCGTGGCTAACGGTGGAGGAGGAGGAGGGTTTGAGAGGATCGTTGGGGCGGTGTTGGTGGAGAAGAGAGATGCTGTGGTGCGTCAAGAGCATACGGCGAAGATGCTTTTGCAGGTGATTGCTCCGAAATGTGATTTCGAGGTCTTCCATTGCTGAGATTCTTAGTGAGAAGCTGATAAAGGCGTAAGCTTTGTTCGTAAAGTCACAAGCTTTCAATTTGATGCAGTGTTTCTATGATGATGATATTTGTAATTGGATGCAATGTTTGTATGATAATGAAGAAAAGCCAAAGCTTTGTTCACTTAGTTTCACCACAGTCGCTGTGTAGACAAATACTGAAAGACAAAACAGAGGCACTCTGTTTCATTTGTTAAGAGGAAGAGAGAAAGTGTGGTGAATGCTATGTTCATTGTCGCTTTCTCTTCATCACCATCTTCCAAGACAGAACAATGGATCTGTGTTACATAATACATACCAATGCAACAGAACAACAAAACATTTGGAGTTTGTAGCAATAAGGACAAGTGGTAAAAAGACACATTTGCAATTTTACCTGTAAGAATAATAATAACATGTTTCAGGAGTTAATTGTTTTATACCAAAAAAAAAGAAAACAACAGATATACAGAAAGTTAAGCTTAGTGTTTGCTTTGAGCAACCAAAGATGGTTGCAGTAACAAGTCTACAAGTGTGGCACTTCAACTTGATCCAGCTGGTTTGGCTGCATTCGTCTGCACGGATAATGATTCCAATGTAAACCCTTCAGGTCCCTTGGCTGGACCAATGCTGCAACGATCGGTGTTGTGCAGTCTGATGCCATCTTTTATCTTCTGAAACTGAAAGAAGAAAATCCTCATATAAGCGAATGTCAACTAGTTCTGAGAGACACACCAAATGCGTTCAAGAGGTTCTGATCAACTTAATCAGCAAAGGGTTTGATTCTAGAATGCCAAAATAGTATCAATGTCAAGCTACAGACTTCTAATATACGATAGATCTTATCAAAACAAGAGACAATTCTATAAGTTTGAAGGGAAAGTGTATGAGCAGGCTTCTTTACCTTAGCAAGAGAACATGAGAAGGACTCGAGCTGGCCATCAGCTCCACGGTAAAAGTGGAAGTAAGGAAGCACTTTCACGTTCAAACTCTTGCACATT
This sequence comes from Raphanus sativus, assembly GCF_000801105.2. Taxonomy (NCBI): domain Eukaryota; kingdom Viridiplantae; phylum Streptophyta; class Magnoliopsida; order Brassicales; family Brassicaceae; genus Raphanus; species Raphanus sativus. The sequence goes on from NC_079514.1 coordinate 3,567,884, forward strand.
GGTTTATTCTCATCAAAGTTGATTTTGAGGAACAATATATTGGGATTTTCCACCGCCGTTTTGCAAAGCTGAAAATATTATTAACAAGACACAGAACATCTAACTATCAGTCTCAGAATCACGAAAGAGAAATGAAGGTAACTTGGAGCTAAACCTTAGGGAACAATGCTCTGCAAGAAGCACACCAAGTTCCATAAAACTCTACAATGACTAGTCTTTCTCCAGCTTCGCTTAAAGCCTTCAAGAACTCCTCGGTAGAATGAATGTCCACCATGTTTGGTCCAGCATTCCTCTCCCACCATTTCGGTGGCTCTGTCTCGGCCACACTCTCATCTACCTATACCACAAACACACACACACTCAAACTACGGTAGAAAGCATTAACCTTTTTCATTTGAACTAATCCAAAGCATCAACCTTTCTAATCAAAAACTGAAACTTTACACTTTTTTTCTAATCATCTGAAATGGTATGAGACTGAAGAACATAACTTAGCTCCTAATCAGCTCAGGAACCAATCAGTTTCCAAAAAGGGTATTCGAATAACGGACAGAGTGTGCTAAAAAGACAAGAAAGTTTTCACCTTGACACGAACCAACTTGCTCTTGTGTCCTCTCAGGGGGATATGGCTTCCGAGACCAGAAGATGGGTGATGAGAAGACGAGCAGGAGGGAGAAGATGAGAGCGGACGCAATCTCCTGTCGGAATTCAGATTCGGAGTCGGAGATAAGTAAGGAGAAGTGAGAGTGGCTGCAAAGGAGGTGAAGGACGAAGAAGAGACGCCAAGGGCCTGAAACGACGCCGCTGATAATAATCGCACAACTCCAGCCATCTAAAATTCACCCACACACAGAGAGATAGGGAAGAGAAGAGAGTAAGACTGTTGTAGAGATCCTCCAGAGAAGATCAGGAAGAAACTGTCTGGTTCAGATTCCAGTTATGTTTCACTCGTCATCTGCGTTTTGGCCGCCGTCATTTACTTGGCTTTTTGTCGTTGCGTTAGCGTTTAGAAATGTCTAAACGCAGAACAATAATGTTTTTATGGTAAATGGACACAAGAAAACTATGACTTTTTTTTTTTTGAAAAAGAAAACTATGACTTAAAAGTTAAAACTATTATTATTTTTAAAATCAGAAAACAAGAAAGAGTGTCATAAGATTTGAGAACCTTGGAGATATCTTTTTTCTACTGTTTATTTTATTTAAATGTTTTTAAAGTGAAAATGTTCAATGAAACTGTTGACTATGACAATTATAGACGCCAAAATATATAACAAAGTTAAAAGAAAACAAAAGTTTAGTAGGTACACTTGTTAAATCGCAACAAAATCATAAATGCATAAAACGTCTAACATATCAAAGCGCATAAAACGTTTGCCGCGGCTTACAAACGCAGTCACAGATTCCATGCTGCCTTTTATTAACATAACAATGTACTTACCCTTACTCTACTTACGTGCGTGGCAAGAGAACGCTTGAAGGAAACGCATGAGAACCATTGTTTGGTGCAGCTTTAAGCCCTAGAATCGTACTAATCACATTATATATCTCAACATTCTCAAAAGAAGGCACTTTCCTTCCTTTTGCAAACATAGGACCATGCCCAATGAATATAGTCCTCATCGAGAAGAAAGCATTGTCATACCCATGAGCTCCACCACACTCCATGGCTTCACTCCTCTTCTGCTCAACCTTGAACCCCTCATCAACTAGTCCTATGATAGGTGGGATCCTCTCACTCTCTGCGTAATGCAGCCTGCTAGGTAAATCCTCCTTGAGATAAACCTTCAAGTACTTCCCGTTCTCTACTTCACCTGAGTTCAAACCTTCTTTGATCTTAGCCACTATGTCTGCTGCATTGTGACCTGAAGGTGGTTTAATAGCTAGCAAGGGAGTGTAGTCATGAACCCAGCTGCTAGGAATCTTGATCCATGGAGCTAGATCATCAAGAACGATGATTTTCTCGTCACAAGTCCCAACCATTCCATGATCACCAACCATGATCATAGTCACATCCTCAAAAATCCCTCTTCTCTCCAAACCATTGATTAATCTACCAATCAAACGATCAACGTTGACTACAGCTTCGGTGATCCGAGGATCATCAGGACCAACTTGGTGACCCTGATGATCCGGATCTTCGAAATAAAGAGTCATGAAGCTAGGGATTTCTCTACTAGGCAGATCAAAGTAGCTCAAAATGGTATCAACCCTATCATCAAAAGGAACAGATTCGTTATAGTTTTGGCAGAAACCTTTAGGGCAATCCCAAGAGCCTTTGTGCACCTCAGAGCCAGGCCAGAAGTAAGAAGCAGCCTTGAGCCCTTGGTTCACTACTGTCTCCCACAACGGCTCACCTAACCACCACTCTGGCTCGTGGCTACCCATTGTGAAAGTTTTCCCTGTTTCTGGATCCATAAACTTGTTGTTGATGATGCCGTGGTACGCAGGGTATAGTCCTGTGACTATAGAGTAATGGTTAGGGAAAGTTAGTGTCGGGAAAACCGGGATTAAACCGGTTTCTGCTTCTGTTCCGTTGGAGATTAACCGGTGTATGTTGGGTAGTTTGGTCTTGAATTGGTACCCGAAACGAAACCCGTCTGAGGATATTAGTAGAACCACAGGCTTGTCGAGTTTCTTGAGTGGGTGGGAAGAGAAGAAGACGAAGAAGAAAACGGCAGAGAGAGTGACGCAGGTGATGATAAGAAGAGATGTGAAGATGAAGCAGCTTGAGATGGAGATAGTGGAAGAGTCTGCGTTGATGTTGTCGAGAGGTGCGTTCGATTGGCTTGGTGGGTCTTCTTCTGGTAGTAAAGCTTTGTGCCTTTTAGCGGACGATGAGTCGCCGGAGATCATTGCTTCTCTCTCTGGTGTAGCTTATTCTTTACAAACGATGACCTACTTAACACACAAAATAGAAGATACCGTATCTTACACTCAAGATCTCGGGTAAACCTAGAAATCTAAACCTTTTTTTGTGCAACCCTAGAAATCTAAACCTAATCTCCTCAAATAAAGGACAATGACTCCGATGTTAAAAACAAACATCCCGACAATAAAGGACAATAACTAAAACGGTTCCGATCCTTAAACCGATGGGTGTGATGTTTCTCACAAAAAAAACCTTTGCAAACTTTGATCAGAGTTTTTGAGGTCAGAGGGAAAAAAAAGAGACGAAGTCTTGGAGAGACTTGCACGTTACGTTTTACACGGATCGTGATTCTTTTGGACGCTCGTGAATCTGCCACGTTTCTTGGTAATAAGTCCACCATTGATTAGTCCAACAGATAAACAGAGTGTGGAACATGTAGTCGTTTTTTTTTGTGCTCCTAGACAAGAGTGGCGATATTGTTTAAAATTTAGGTATTGGAACTGGTCTGATTAAGTCTGAGCTTTCCTCTGCATCAGTATGAGTGTGTATGAAGATTTTGGTGATTGTTAATTGACCTATGTTATTGCAACATATAATGAGCATCCAAGTTGTAGTATCAGGGTCTTTCGAATTAAGAAGGCTAGCGAGAGCATCAGCATCGTTCAGTTATCAAAAGTGGTGTTCCTTACATTATTAAATTCATTTCTTGATTGAAAATCTAAATTCAAAAAAGAAAAAAATATTGAACCAATAAAGATGAAGCTCTCCGTTTAGAACATGTTCTTCCTTTTTCATCTATCTCTCATCTGCTGTTTAATTATTCATTAGTATTTACAACTAGAGATTCTCTCATAACATAACCTGTGAGCATGCTCTCTTGCAAGTTTGCTATGGAGTTAAACGTACTGATATGGGTAAGCTGACTACAAAATAGACTTTTCGAGCCTTTTAAAACTCATGGGCCCTAAATGGAACCTAAACAAGATCTTAAAGAAACAATTCCATCTTTCTCCTCCCAGTTTTAATTTTATTTTTCTACTTTACAACTTTAAATACATTATTATTAATTAATCTGACTCATGTATATGATATTGGAAAACCACGATTATATTATCTTACTATAGTCAGTTCATCATGTATCGTAGTTACATATATGGTATTTGCAAAAATTGATTATAGAAAGATAATGATAATTGTGATTTATTGGTAAATGATAGTGATTTTATATGTTGCAGTCAATAACTCTAACCCATAGATTCACTGGTCACAATCATTAATATGAGAATAAACTGGATTTAGTGTGTCCATCTCATGACTACGACCACAAGTATTAAGGTTGCAAGACATCCTTTTATCACTTGGCTTGTCATGAGAGGAAGAATGGTGACTCGTGACAGGTTAATTTCTTGGGGAATGGATGTATCTCCAGCATGCTTGCTGTGTGGCACCTGTGATGAAACATCAGCTCACATATTCTTTGAATGTAATTATTCTCTCAGTGTTTGGAATAGTTTACTGGTCAGGTCAAGACTTCACCCACCATCCTCGCTTCAGAACATTGTTACTTGGCTTTCCTCACCTCAGATTACATGAAAGCTGAGAACTATGATGCACCTGAATTTTCAGGCAACTATTAATTTACCACATTTGGAAGGAAAGAAACAGTAGATTGCATTCAAATGTTTCCAGGCCACCATCGCAGATTTTAAAGGACATAGCTTTATAGATGCGTTCAAAGCTTTTCTCACTAGACAGGGAAGATCGACCTGTCTCGAGACTTCCTACCACAACACCATCAACAAGACAGCAACAACAGACCTATCTTTCCATCTGGTTCGGCAGAGTACAAGTCTAAAATCTGTAGATCCTTATCAAAAATTGCTCGCTTCACATCTGCTTCATTATCTCTATGTTATATTTTTAAAAATCAGCTCTCCATCTTTGTAGGTCTGTAAAAACATTCCAAGTTTATTCAGAAATGGTATCCTTATTAAAAAAAAAAGTATTAAGGTTGGAGGTAAACCAGTTAGGTTGGAAGAAATCTCAGATAACTAGATCATGCTTCTATTTGGAAGTTCACATTTTTTTTAAATCGTTTTCAGCTCTTTTTAATTTATTTCGAGGGAATAATAATTCAAAGACTGAAATTTTATAGTCTAATCATGACTAATTGATTTAAAACTCGTAGAATGAAATATATATTAGACTATATATGTACATTGGTTGGAAATATTCAACACCCTAATTTACATTTTTTTAACAATCTACATCACTTTCTCTTTCTTTCACCTATTAATTCAACATTTTTCAAATTTTGCTCTATAATATTTTTTTAATAAAATTTAACATTTTATTTAACAACATTATCTAATATTTATTTAATAAAAATAAATTTATGTATCCAAATCAAATAGACAAAAATGATTCAAAATCTCCATTGTAACTAGGCTTATATAGATCCAAGAGGTCACTGGCTAGTGGCTTTTATAATTTCTTAACCTTAAACAAGTGGGTTTTTTATTTACACATCATATTTTGTCAAATCGTGTCATGATATCTTGGGGAAATTCTATTAATCTTTTTTTTTGCACAACCAAAGATTTTCATAAATATTATTAAATTTCCAGCTTATATTTTATAAAGATCATATACTCGCATTCCCAACCTTTTTAGAGTAACCAACCAATTTAATCAAATACACAACATAAACATCTGCTTCATCTTGTTTTCTTTAAATTACCATGGGATGAAAACAAAGGGACCATACAACCAAAATTAGAAAAGGACAGATCCAAGAAAGATGCTAATTAGCATCAACCTTTTGTATTTTTGTGAAGGGATATATACAAATGCAAAGAAAGCCTGTAAACAACCACATTGGCCATAAATTCATTTCAAAACATACTGAATACTTTGTTTCAAGCATCAGTTTAGTTCACTTCGAGAAACCAATTAAAAAGTCCACAAAATAAACCACATATTGCTAGGTAGCTAGGTCCCTAGATTCGTTCTTGACACCTTCTGTTCGTTACTTCCTTATTTTTATCATATTTTTTCCTGAAAATTTGGGGTATATGGAAAGAAAAAAAAACTTGGGGGTATATGTGTGTGTGTTCCTTTAATAACAGGTCCACTTTGTATAACATAATAATCACAAAAGCTTTATAAAGGAACACCAACCAAAAGAATGTTGAATATCAATGAGATAATTTACTTAATTCACATATAATCCCAAGTTCATCATCGTAGCCGATTAGGGATGAATTAAAAAGTAATGAATATACATTCTTAAAACCGTAAGAAAATAATGAAAGCATCTAGTAAATGTTTCGATCTCTTTACTTACCTTAATTTGGTTGAATTCGTAAAATGTATTGTTTTTCTATTTTGCCAAAGCCAGTAATTCTTTTTTCTTGAACACCAAAGCCAGTAATTCATATGGACTTTGGTTTCATTTTAGATGATTACATTGTTTATATAATATTCAGTGTTGGTAATATATAGTAAAAAGCAATACAAATGAGAATCATTGCATCTGTAGTAAATGATTTGTTTTTTTTTTTAAACCTAGTAAATGATTTTGTTAAGGCAAAAGTAACACGTAGACAGTAAAAGATGGACAGATAAGCAAAGACACAAAAGTTACTCTTTGATGTTGGATTTTCATCATAATTTTCCAAAATATAAATGATTTTTCAGTTTGTTGATTACTAATGATTATAAATGTATCATGATCTTTGGAGAAGAAAAGAAATAAGTCATGATCTCATGTTTTCATTTGTAGTTGCGAAGATGGAGAAAAAATCATATTAGGTGAAACATCTTCTTTCACTGATTAGCTCATTTGATTTAATATTTTATGCTATTCAACTTCTCCTTTCTTTCTCCATCAACTCATATGTTGCCACCAAATTGGTCAAAAATCTCAGGCAAATTGGTTAATTATTCATTTCATTTTCCTCTTTCTCAAATGACTATTGTTTAGGGTATCTACATTACTGAGTTATTTACACATTCAAATTAAGTGAAATTAGCAATTTACAACATAACTAATTAGTTATGTAGTTAAGAAGAGAAGTTTGATGAACTCTGAAGCGTCTTGATAGCTAGAGGATCGAGAATGGGTGGGACAACTATCTACTATGATTATTTTTAATTATTGTAATTTTGTATAAATTTTAGCTATTTTTGATGAAAATTTGAATTTGTAAATATATTACTAGTGTTTTATAATTGCCTTGTATAAAACATATTCCTAGATCCGCTACTGGTAAAATCTATCGAGGTTTCTAGGTATATATATGAAACACTAAATCTTTGAAAATAACATTATATTGTACAATGGGTGAACGAGACTCTTGCCATTATATGTGGCATTAAAGGTTTTAGCGACATTTGATAAAAGAAAGTAGTGACAAACACACTAATGTGGATCACTTGTGTGTATTGATCCTTAGAGCATTTCTGATATTAAGTTCCATTAAGTGAATATGAAGTAAAAATGCTCTAACTCCATTCTATTTCTCACTCTATATGAACAAACAAAAAATCAACAGTAAACTTTATTATAGAGTTAAAAGTGAAGTAGGATTAGAGCATCTTCTACTCCATATTTATTTTTATTCAGTTTTAAAATAAAAATAGATTGGAGATGGAGATCTTTAAAAGATGTCCTTAAAGTCATGGTGTTAAAAAAAAAAGATGGAGATGTCCTTAAAGTTAGCTTCTGGTTACCGAGACAAATAACATGCCGTATTAGTAACTTTAACATGCCATACCTGTTTGTTGTTTCTAATAAAAGCTGTTGCTTAGTGGTTAAACATGCATAATCGATTAATCGTTAAATAGCACAGCCATACACACAAGCTCATTAAAAATCATGTTAATTGGAATATATTGTTGTTTTACAGGTAAAGGAAAGTGCTTAATTGTCTTGAGGAAGAAATAATATTAACACATCTTTGAATTTTCAAGAGTGACCAGGCCGATTCGTGGTTGACTTAGAATGGATCTTGACAACAAAAAACTAGTAAGGTAGCAATAGCAATCGATTTTCAACTAAAAAATATATCAACATATATAATATATATATATATATATATATATATATAGTGTTTATTTATTTATTCTATATACGTATAGTGTCTATTTATTCTATTTTTACTAATTTGGAAAAAGACAGCAAGTGGGGCATTCTTGTTATCTTTAGCAATAGAAAGCAAATCAAATTGTTTCACAATAATAGAGTGGAGTCCAATTGGATAGCTCTCTATGAATTGACCATACAAACAATATAATAAACATGTTGGAACAAAAACATCAGAAATATACGTACGAATCGGATATTATTAAAACCAATAATAGAATTAAGATTTCTGGATGTGACGAATATGTACTACAACTTACAGAATCAACACTAAGATCTGATCACCATTAATGCCAGAAGCTTTGGCAGTACATCTAACCCTTCATCGAGCTAGGAGTAAGTAAGCTTTTAACAACTTTTTAACCACTTTAAATTTACATTAGCTAATCAAACCAATCAATTCAGAGTCACATACAAAAGAGTTCCATAGTATTCTTTATGATATATTTCGTCTACCAACAAAAACATTGATTCAACTACTTTTGTTTTTGTTCTAAACAAAATCAATAGCATGGTGCCATTGCAAAAGACACTTTACTTTCCAATTATATGGATCTCGTTATTGGTTAATTAATTAAAATAACATTTTGCACAAAAAAATAAAAAAGTAAGGGCATCCATTTCTAACCACAAATTTAAAACTGAAATTAAATATTTAATAATAGAAATATCTGAAACACACAGAAATGTAAACATTTTAAAATATAAGTATTTTAATGACATTATATAAACTACTGAAAAACTTAATGGCATTATATAAACTACTGAAAACAATTTATGTTATGAACGGGACATATAACTATAACATATACTGTCATTTTCTTTAATTACGTGTAGTAAAATTTATAACAAAAAGACTGAGGAGGATCCAACAATCTTGGAGCATATGAGATTGAATGCCTGTATTTTGACTATTCCTAGTAGCATTTTTAATATTTAAATTCTAACAATCAAAAAATTATCTGCAAGAAAAAATGGATTTGTTTTCCCAAAAACACATAAATTTTGTTAATCCAATCGCGACTTATTGTTTTCTTCTCGCTTGATTGGAAGGGAGAATTATCGATTATGATGGACTATCTGGAATTGACATAATCATTATTATAGTTCATGTAGAAACGAGAATCTAACTGTTACAAAATAGATTATGGACTATATACGTTGATGTAAGATGTGAATTTTGATATATTTCTTAAGTTAATTATTCTTTCATTTTCAATATACTTAAAGTAAAATCTGAGTCCTACAAAAAATGTAAAAAGGTAAAAATAATGTAAAATACTTCAAATAACTAAATTTTTTCATAGGAGTAATGCATTTTTTTATGTTTTCACTTTTAGGTATGCATTTCCAACCATGCCGGGTAAGTATGATATGTGCACAAAGGCGATATACATGGTCCTGTTATAATTTGAATTTATTGATTGATATGTTTCATTGACTGATGTCGAGATTGAAGAGCAATTTCATTGTATTTCATTTGATGGTTATACACAAACTTTAGGTTTAGCTCTGATTTTGGTTTAAAATCTGTAGCTACCAGAAATTTGTTTGTTAATAATATCTCCTTTATGAGTTTTCAGGACCATGATTGAATAAAAACTTTATGCGGTTTTTCAGCTAAAATAAAAATATGGAATATTATAAATCAATAAATCATGTCCCCTCCTTATGAGTTATGAATAAAGGTCAGATACAAAATTAAAGCCCACTTGATTAGTTGATATTTTGTTAGAAAACACATAGGGTTTTGGTCTTCTTTTTCTTTTAATTTGGACAAAAGCATGTCACGATCGAGATCCCGGTATGTTATGTGAATGTTAATGGTTGTATACTTGTATGTATGCTTAGTTTCTCAACGGAATCCGTTGGTAAATAAGCCCTTCCATCACGTTTTATTTGCTTAGACAATATGAATGTTTGAAAGCATATTAATAAATTGTAAAACTGATTGGGGTTTATCTTTACAAAGTAAGTAGGGACACTAAAACCAAATTAGAAGAACAAGAAATAATTGATATTAAAGATATAAATATGTAAAGCAAATTGGTTAGACAGACCCTACAACACCACATGTTCATTACACATTGTACATAAGTGTTGAATCAAATCAAATGATTCGGGGAACCAATATGAAGATGATCATGACCATTCACCTCTCTATATTTTTGTTTTTTTCTTTTCAATATATGTTGATGCCCTTTTATAGGACCATGTTGCATACTTCTGCATATATGATAATAATGAATATGTGAGCGTAAAGACAGTTAATCACTTAGTCCTAGTGTAAATAGAAAGACTCGTCCATGTGATACCACTCTCTCAATGTTTTCATCTATGATTTATGTTATAGAAATTGTGGTGACATTTTTTATCAAAAAAAATTGTGGTGACAAGCAAAAATGCAACAATAGTTTCCATCACTCAAATCTTAATATAAATCAAACTGTAGACTCAACTGTTTCATCAAATTCAACGATCGTTAAATCTCGGATTTTAATGTGTTTTTGATCTCATATGTATATAAAATTTGCAACATAAATGTAAAACTGCGCATATATACAATATTAATTTGTAAGCGGGAAACTAGGCAGGTTCGGTGGATCCTGTCCATCAAAGCCTCACCACACAAACTAAAACTTAAGAATCTCTTAGGGTTGTTTGTATATATTTATAGGCAGGGAGCATCCTAAGCTTTTTTCTTTTGTTCTTTTCCTCTTCCAATTTCATACCATTTATTTTGTTTAAAGAATCAAGCAATTTTGTATAGTTTTGATTTAAAAATAATTTTTCATTTTAATCATTTTGACTCTAAATATTGAAAATTTCAAAACAAATTAAAATTCTAGAGAATAAAGAGACTAGTGAGGAACAACGGTAGATGCAAATTCCATTATACATCTTCGTATCTTGCTTTCTTTTTGTTTCTCTAATATCCTTTGTCCCCCCTGGAACTCATCGACAAAGACATTTGCTTTTTAGATTGGAGGTGCTTTATAACTTTTATAATTTAAGAGAAAAAAAACTGAAAGTAAACAAACAAAAAATTTAAAAATCTTACAAAAGACTAATTAATCTTATCTAAACATAATGACACCAAAAACATTTTCTTAAACTTAACACTCAAAAATCACATTTTGTACTTTATTAAAAAAATCACATTTTGTAATGCTTGAGAAGCCTATTGGCTTCCCTTAAACCACTATAGTAAGCACCATGAGTTGTGGAGTAATGTGTTCTATGTGTTGCTTCCCCTGCAAACAAGACTTGAAGCTCACGAACCTCGGCTTGATCATGACACTTGACCTGACCACCCTTCTTGTTAACCCTTGGCAATGGCTCAGCCATGGCATCTAGGTCATCACCACTTGACCCCACCGCCACATAAGAATACGACCCTCGGAACAGAGGATCTCCTCCCCATTCGCTCTTCAAGACCTTTGTGATTCTCAAGACTTCTTCATCATTACCATTCACATAGCCATTTACCAAGGGCTTAGCATCAGTGTCCTTTTTCACTTCCTTGCCTGTCAAGCAAGAGATAGTTGTCAAGACACCATCTATAATCTCCTCATCGGTTAGTTTCTCAAGCTCGAGCGCTTCTTTGCCTGCGAACCAAGAAAGCAAGACCTTTGAATTGCTATGGATTGGCGCTATAGTCGCCGTTCTCCTCATCCACCAAGGGATTCTCACGAACCTAAACTCGGAATCCTCCGGTTCAAACACAAGCTGCAGAGATGGGAAGTTTCTTTCAGACACTTCCACAAAGAGCTTGTTGACAACACCATAACCTAACCTCTTGATAGCGTCTGATTTGAACTCAGGCAAAGGAGGACTAAACAATCCGTCATCACTCTCAATCCCTGCCTTAAGCACACCTAAAGAGACCGTAACAACAACATGATCAGCAGACACAACAGACCCATCAGAGAAATGCACCTTCACAGGACCCTCCTCTTCGCAACTCTCCCACTCGATCTTCGTGACCCGTCGGTTCAGCTGGATAACACCGTGAGGAAGAACAGAGGCCAAGTGATGAATCACGCTCACGTAGCCTTTAGCTATAGTGGTCTCTTCCCCTGGAAACATCTGGTACTCGCTCTCCGCCGCGTAGTCAAGCGTCGTGAGATCATCTGCTGACGTGTACGTCCTCTGCGTGTTGCTAAACATCGTGAAAACAGCTTCTTCGAGCGAGTGTCTGCTCCACGTCCCATAATATCCTTCTCCACCGTTGCTACAGTGAGCATCGAACCCAGACTTCAAGAACGACCCAACACTAGTGGCATTTTCGTAAATACCCGAAACGCCGTCGTTTTGAGAGGTCTCTTTCTCTTCTTTCCCCTGAGCCAACTCCATGAGAGCGTTGAACAGTCCAGAGATAGGTTCGACGATGGAAGGTTCAACCTCGAAGCCTCCTTCAGCAAACGTTCTGGCTTTATCAGTGGTGGGGTCCATGCACTCCCAAGGCTCGTCGGAGACGAGAGAACCGGTCTCCTCGGCGATTCTGTTAACGGGGCTTCCGCCGATGCCGTGTATCCACGTGGCACCCATCTCGATCCTCTCGGAGGAGAACTCGGAGGTGTTGATCCTCCCGCCGATTCTGGACCCGCCTTCTACGACGGAGAGGTCGAAGGTGCTGTTGGAGTGAGTGTAGAGTTTGTTCGCCGCCGTGAGACCGGCCATTCCGGCTCCGATGATCACGATTCTCGGTTTTTTCGTCATTGTTTGTCTCTCTGTCGGTTGTGTGTGTATGTATGGCTTCGATGAAACGATTTTAAGAGTAGAGGTTTTGTTCTGGGGATGGTGAAGGAATGGAGAGAGAGATTGCTTTGGCAGAACATTTATAAGAGAGACAGAGTGTTGTGTCCGAAAGCGAGTTGAGATATTTTATTTCTAAATTTATTTAAATTATTATACGATTCTACATTGCTACATACATCTCATAATATTTTTATCATGTAATGTGTAGTCGAGAGTATTCAAAAATATAAAAAAGGGCGGTAATTTTACAATGACTTTTTGTTTACATGGTTTGTATAAATGTCTTAAAATATTTTTTTTTTGAAATCTAGTGAACATTTTTATAAAACTGACCTTGTAAACTAGTGATCATTACTGATTGCACTCAAGCTAGGTTTAGTTATCCACCAAGTACTGTTTTTTCAGCATCCATTAACTGTTTAAATAAATAAATATGAAATTATTAGTATCAGAATCACAAAAACACTCATGTCCAAAGAAATTCATGTCAATTAGATTTCAAGTCACCTCGAAGCCCACCTATCCTCTCACTAATTTATGAATATTTTATCAAAAAGGGGAAAAAAGTATATTATATCTTTAATTGATCTGCTATCATCTTCTTTTTTTTTATTCTACTACTATTTGGTCTACGAGAGACACACCTTGAATATATGAACACAAAATATTAACAGAACCATTTTTGAGTTTTAGAGACGGTTCAACTTCGACCAACGAATTTATACAGTGAATGGTGAATTGGTGATGAACGGATTTGCATGTTGCGAAACATGTTCAACGTACCATAAACGTGTCGCTATTTATAGCGATGTGCTTACATACGTTTCTGTCTTTTCTTTCTAGTAACACGTATCTGTCTTTCTTTTCCTGCATCTTTGAACAATTTTAGATGTAATTCTCTTTGTTTATTTAACTTTATTTTGATAATAGATAGAAATTATAATTTCTGGAAAAGAGTGAGGTCACAGGTACGAAAGAAGATGGCAGAGGAACGGCCCACAAGATCAAATTATGAGTCAGTGCTACTGATCCGCCTTTGATTGGATACCCTTTTAATCGACCATTGTGTCATCATTCTACGATCTATCTTAATATAATTGTATATATCTCATTTAATTTACATATGCGTATATGCATGCAGCTAGCTACATGGTGACAATCATCCTAATCAGTCTCAGATTCTGAAAAATATGATACAAACCTAAAATCATTAATTTGACTTCTTTTATACCATCAAAACCTATAGTTTCTATAGAATGTATTTTTTAATTATTAAATCGAACGTAGCAAAAATATATGATCCGTAATACGGATTCCGTAATACGGATTCCGTATTATCATATAAACACCAGAACAAAAAATCATATAAACATGTAACTAAAATTAAATATCATGATAATATCTCATTTTCCGAAATATTGTATTTGAAACAAATCAGATTATCTATATATATCTCTTTTCAAAAAAAGAAGAAGGAATTATCTCTGTCGTCAAAATATATTTTAGTTTATTCGGCAGTGCATCATGAAAAAAAAAACTAGAAACGTGAGATTAGCTTAGGAAAACGATCAAGACATTACAAACTTAAGAGTTCTTCTCTACTTTTTTTTTGTCATACGTATTATCTACTTCATTTCAAGGTTAACTTTTTCTTGGAAGAATAACTGTTTACTTGATGTGTTTTCGCTTAAATACTGTTGTTTGATGTTGAAACTTGTAAGATATCTAATCGACGTTATATTATATACATGCAGTGGAGAATATAAAGATGTTAAAATATGCTTTCCTTTTGCTTTTTACCCTTAGAACTTGTAGACAATCATCATAACACGAATACAAGATGATCAACTAATTCCTTAAGCGAATATGTTCATGAAGAAAGGATCTTTAACGAAGATTTTCCTTTAAGATCGATCAAACTTTTTTCTTTTAGTGAATTTATTATTGCAAATCTATCTTACTTTAGCTGATATTAATTATATCAACTCTTTTTTTGCACTATACACAAAAATGGATCTTCATCAAAGATAGTGCAGATCCGTAATCTATCATGTCGCTTATATATAAATCAGAACATGAAAAAATATGTTTTTTTCTGTTAAGGAATGCAACACGAGTATTTTCCGAAAAGTCACTTATTCTAATACTACTCTTGCCAAATATTGATTAATTTTCGAAAATGTGAAAAAATAATTAACAAAATCAAAGCACGAAGACAAAATCTTGTGAAGGCTTTAGTCGGTTGTTGAGTTTGCACGTCCTGAAGTTCTGGCTCTCCGAGAATCAACTTTGAGTTATTAACTAAAATATATAATTACGGTGTGTGTGATCTCTATGTACTTTGACGTACAGAAGAATCAAAACTATAAACTTTTTTTCCTTTAATTTTCAAAACTATAATTTTAATATATAGTATTAAAATGAATTTCGCTCCCGATATATTAGAAACAAACAATATTCAAATGAGCAACCTTCACCACTATTATTGAAGAAAATGTGTGTGTGTGGACATAAATGCATAAGTTCAAACAGAAGAAAAGCGATTTTCGCAGGATCTGTGATCAATATATAACAGGAATATGCATTTTTATTATTATTTTAGGATAAGTTTAAATCAAGATGGCTATTGAATAAGTGAGCGTGTTGTTCCATATACACATGAGTGAAAATCAAATGGATTTGTGGTGATATAGAAGGTTAGTCAACAATCTTGCAAACAATTTTAAACAAAACAATCATGTTTTCAAACTAAGATATAGTAATTTACAGATACCAAAAGATATAGATAGATACAAAATTGACACTTGGTACTTGGAAATGTCACTATGCATATAGTGTTTGTGTAGATATATAAATATCTAATTAAGTTGAATGAAAGTCAAAATCTTGAGCTCCAAAAACTCTAGCTACTATGGTATTTCCCGTGACTCTAGGACTTTACTTAGATCTTCAAAGCTTGATAATGACACAGTCGAAGGTTATCACGTGTTACATGCTCATACATTAAATACGCAAACCATAGATGCGTTGTATTCATTTATACAAGCTCTGCACTCTAAATAAGCTAGGCAAAGGTATCTAATTCCCTTAGGAGCAATCGGGTCTGACTCGTGCTGGTGGTCAGACCCCAGGAAACTAATTGGTTAGGTCTCGAGAAGATTCTCGGATATCCCGGATTATAAAATAATAATAATAATAATAATAATAATAATAATAAGCTTTATGCTCTATTGGTTCACCACACACACATCTTTATCCTGAAGAAAGAACAATAGTTCTATTTTGGTGAACCTATATGTTCAAGCAAAAAATAAGGATCCGGCCGGATTAGTTTGTGCAGTATACAAATGATCGGTTTCAAATATAATATTAATCGGTGGATGGGGAGATATCAAGAATGTTGAAACAATGAACCAGAGACAAAAGAAAATGGTTTTAGTGGCTAGGAATTAAGAAGGACATAACCTATGGACATATAGTTTTTGAGCCACAACTTTTTCTGTGGACATATAGTTTTTGAGCCACAACTTTGTCTCCTCTTTTCTAAACAAATAATTTGACATACACATGCAAAACTCAAGACATGTTTGTGCGGTACGTATGTGTGTTTGTATGCGTCGACACACAAGGTTTCTTGTTTGGTTATAGCTGAACTGAATCAATAATAAGAACCCAACAAAGCCAATAGGAGCTAATGTGATGGTCATGGATCTATGAATGACTAGTGTATTTAATGTTCAGATTCGTCAGAACCCCATGAAAGGTTCAGTACTATTACACCTTCGGAGATGTTTTAAAACTAGAGCGAGAGAGAATCTACCAGAAGATATTCTGCAATAAATATCCGAATTGTCGGCAAATGCATAGATCTCAGTTCTTAAGATTGCACAACAACTCAGCTCTGTAGACTGTCGGACTAGTGGGTTGTC
This sequence comes from Raphanus sativus, assembly GCF_000801105.2. Taxonomy (NCBI): domain Eukaryota; kingdom Viridiplantae; phylum Streptophyta; class Magnoliopsida; order Brassicales; family Brassicaceae; genus Raphanus; species Raphanus sativus. Next base: position 3,584,592 of record NC_079514.1, read on the forward strand.
CCGGTTCAACCTGGTTTGTTCAGAACCGTTTTTTTAATTAAAATGAAACCGGAAAGAGGTGAAGAACCAAACCAAACTTCTATCTTCATTTTGTTGTCGGAAATGTAACTGACGGTTCTGTAAAACATGGGTGGTAATGTTTTCAAAATATGGATTTCAATCTGTTAATTAAACTCGGTTCTGTTTCACTAAGTTCAGATTCACAACTATGGTTGAACCCAAGAGTAAGATACGTACCTACGATTAACGTGACTAAACAGGATCAAGAACCCTAACTGATTCAAGAAGTGATAAACCTGTCAATGTTATGAATTGCTGGCCTACATAAACCAAATACTTTATTGGCAAAACTAACACATAAACCGCATGCATGAACCAACTGTCCTCACAAAAAACGACACACCTAAACCACCGCAGCAACGTACTAATAGTGTCACGGGATCGCTTCCTCAAGTCTCTGAGACACATGAGAACACATGTGACTTAAAAGTTATCTTGCTCTGTCAGTACTTCATCTTCCGGTCTGTAAATCAAGTCACTCATCCCCCGTATCTCTAAAACTTAATTATAATAGAACAAGTTTTCATTTTTACCGAGAAAGTTAAAAGCACCTGCAATGTACCACCTTCACTGATACTTTCACAATTACCAGAAACAGTGACAATAGTCCATGGTTCCACACTTCCAACTACGTTCCAGTGGAAGTCGACCCACGTTGTAAATTTTTTAGTTATGCTCACTGAAAATTTGTTTTATTTCTACAACCTAAAAGTTGTGTAACGTTTGAATTAAAGAAGAAAAATCAGAATCATCACTTCCCTTACAAAATATACGTAACCCGTTTTTGATAGTTTTGCTTTCAATCAAGCTAACATATTCTTCTCAATCTTTTTTTTTTTTGCTAAAATATTCTTCTCAATCTTGGTAGAATATATATAAATTGATAAACTTGACTGACGCAAACGCTGTTCTAATAGTGGCCACATTCAAATTCCGTTTACATTAAAAGATATAGTTGAAGTCTTAACATTCATAACTCTGATATGTTGGACAGAAAGAAAAAAAGATGTTCTTTTGTTCACTGAAACTAGAGGGGATGATAGTATTTGAGTAAGAGGGATGATCAGACATAAACACCACTAGCAAGTAGCAAAAACAACGATCCAAAACCCTGCAATTTACCAGAAGAAACAGATTTCAACACCAACATTCCCGTTTTTGAGACAGCTATTAAAAAAAAAAAGTAAAAAAAGAGGATAAAAGAAGAAGAGTAAAAAGGCATTATATACCAAGAAAACAGATGCTACTGCTGCAGTCGCGAGCTCCTTGGCGAGGCTACGGTTTTTCGTGGATGATGTAGCTTCATAGCTGCATCACAAATGTTGTCATAACAGGGTAAGTTAGAGAAAAAAACAACACTTTGATCACACTCCTTGTTGGACTGACTGACAAGACTGCGAGAAAACCTATAATATGAATGAATGACTCAAGTATATATCTTAAAGTTAACAAAGCTAAGTCTCTACAAGTCCATCAGCTTCAACTACAGTGAACATTGATACAACAACAAGACGAGATCTTTAAAAAGAGATTAGCTTTTACATGAAGAAGATAGCGGTGATGATGAGGCCGATCGCAAGAGTGAACACCGACAGAGTCGGGTACATCGCCACCGGAATCGGACTCGTAATCGGAGTCGCCGCCTTCTCACCCAAAAAAAAAATAACACAAAATTGTTAGTGTAAAATTTAAAAAAAAAAAAGCGATGGAATTCGCGGTTGATAAAGGATGGATCTGGAGTTTTACCATTGTGTCGCTTTGCTTAGCTTAGCTTCTTCGCTTCGATCTGAGAGGAACAATGAGCAGCAGCACTTTCGTTGACTTAAGGGAGGGAGATACTCGGATCTTACACACACGAGCTTCTCCTGGTTTGGACCGGACCGGACCGGTTTACGCAAACTTTGATGGGCTTGTTTGGTGTGATTTGTTTTTCAATAAGCCCAAAACTACTTGGGAAGGCCTTTTGAGTAAAGATTTTTTTTTTGTTCAACTACTACAAACCATATTTTTTGCTTCTTAAAAAAGTTTATTAGAAAGAGTTTTCCTTTGGATAATCATTTTTAATTTACTTTCACAAAAATATTTTTCAAAAAAGGAAAATGACCAATTTTTTTTTATTAAAGGGTAAAATATACAAGAGGGTTAACTAATCTAGATTTATGGTTTAGAGTTAATGGGTGAATTTTGGGGATGGGGTTTGAAACTTTTAAAAATGAAAAATAAACTTTAAAATTTTAAAAATAAAAAGATTATTTTGATCATTATTTTTAGCACTATTTTATGACAAAAAACTTAAAAAGAATTATTTGAGAGAATTACCTTTTATTAAAGTATCATTTTATCGAAATGTTATTTTAGTTCTTAAATGTCTTTTAGACTATAGTTAATTATATCTATTAAAAACTAGGCCGAATCAGTTTAAGTTTTTTTTTATTTAGGTATCATTTTCGAAATATTATTTTAGTTCTTACAAGTTTACTTAGACTATATTTAATTATCATCAATTAAAAATTAGGCCGAACCGTTTAAAGTGTTTATTAAACCAAGGTTGATGAATTATTTATGATTTATAATTTGTTATATGTTTGATTCGTTGACCGATACAAAAATAGAAGAGAATACTTATATTTTTATTTGAAAGAAGTGGTACGCAACTGAATGATGAAAACTGCTTGTATTTTTTTTTCCAAAGGTTGCTAACACATTTTATAATGTCATTATTTATAATCTAAATAGTTTTAATAGAAAAATTTGAATGTTATTAGTAGTCTATTTCATTATTTAAAAGGTCTGGTTCTAAAACATTGTTGATTTAAATTTGAAGGGGGTAGTTAACCTCAATATAAACCGAATCATCAATGAGAACACTGAAAACCTTAAACTCTAACATTACATTTGTGCAATAAGTAGTTTGAGTTTATTCTATGTTTAGTTCTGTTAAGTTTTTATATAGGAACCGATCGTCTAATGTTTGTGCAGACACCCTAGCTAGGAAGACTATCCTATTTGTGTTTTAATGGTGTTTTTTTTTTCATGTTTCTCTTAGTCTTTTTAGTCAGCAAAAGAAAAAAAACGATTGTTGTCATTGTCATCTTTTATAATGAATTTCTAAAAGGTACTATGTAAGTCGTCTAATAATATATCTTATATGTTAAACTTGATTAATTAAATGAACCTTCCGAGTGACAATGGCACACAAAAGTTTTCTTTGCAGGCCGTCAAGTGATCAGGGGACGGCGAGTCGGCGATACCCTTCGTGCGCTTCACTCTCTAACACAGAAGTTGTGTGAGTTGAAATCTACTAGTTCTATTTCTTAAATCTATTTAAATATAGTACATAAACTTGCATTTAACGATCGGCAACCAACAATGGGCATAGTTTGTGATTAAAAAAAGTTTATAGTATATAACCTTGCATTTAACTATATATATCAAATATATAAGTAAATGTTTCTCTCACAGTGCATGTGATGCTTTGTGACGTCTAAAGCGAGAAACCCAAGTTCGAGGTGAAATAAGCCTTTTGCCTTCTCACGCTACTTGCGTGTGTGTTTCAGAAGAGAAACAATAGCCATCAGAAAATGGCGCGGAAAGGAAATACCAATTGCAAGATTTTATCTATTAGATTCAGATTTGTTTATAAGATTTCAACTTAAAACCAACTGATGATTAGTGGATTAGTCATAATCTTTTATATATTACCTAATCTCTTTTAAAATTTTCAATATAGGAGATAATATCCATAATATCTCTCCTCGATATGATGGCTCTTATCAATCAAAAATTTCGAAATTTTAAGATAGTTATATTCAATAGAGCGAGTTAATTACGATATTTATACTTGGTCGGATAGGATTATTTTAACTAGGGTGGTTTAGCGTATTTAGGATATGGGTTCTGATATCATGTTAGATTCGAATTTATTATGAGCTTCCAACTTAAAATCAATTAGTGATTGGTTCATTGGCCTTAACCTTTTATATATTACTTAATGTCCCTTAGAATTCTCGATGTGCGAAATAATATCCCTCCTTGAGATGATAGCTATTATCGGTAGAAATCTCGGAATTTTAACACTTATACTCGGTCGAACGTTAATTACGACTTTATACCCGGTCGGAAAGGGTTAAGTACGACATTTTTAAACCCGGTCGGAAGGGTTCATTAATTAGGGGTTTATGGTATTTAGGATCTGAGCTCTAATACCACATTAGATTATGAGTTTCCCACTTAAAACCAATGGGTGATTAGTGAATTGATCCTAATGTTTTATATATTACTTAAGATTCTTTTAGATTCCCGATGTGGGATATATATTCCTAATAACCCTCTTCAAAATGATGGTTTTTATAGGCCAAAAATCTCGAAATTTTATGATATTTATACTCAGTGGTGGAGGTAGAATTTTATTTTAGAGGGGTCAATGGATAATCAATGTATTTTGCAAGGGTCAATAAGCTAAATTCATTAGAGTTTTATTTGGAAATACAAGTAATTTTTTTTTGCAGAAATTGACATGGATCAACTGACACCCATGATTACACACTGGCTCCGCCACTGTTTATACTCGATCGATCGAGCAAGCTTTAAGTTTTTTTAGTACGACAGTTATATCCAATCGAAAGGATAAAATATGACTTTTATACCTGGTCGAAAGTGTCGTATTAATTAGAAATTTAAGGTATTCAGGATCTGAGCTCTGATATCATGTTAGATTCGAGTTTGTTATGGACTTCTAACTTAAAATTAATTGGTAATTAGTAAATTGACCATAAACTTTTATATATTACTTAATGCATCTTAGATCTCTCGATGTAGAATATAATAGCCCTAATGTTATCTTTTACCCAAAATAACAATCAAACTCTTATTCGAAGATAACTGTTATATTATTATATGAACCTTAATGTATTGTATTGATTTTAGGTTTATATCTAGACTGCTGTTAAAAAAGAAGGTTTATATCTAGACTTTGGTGATTTATCATTTTGATAATTTATAATACAGGGTTTCTAGAAACAATTTTTTATATATGATAATACTTGTGCTATATGATGATTCCAAATATTTCAGTATTCTACATATTAGAAGTCAACTATATGTATATATATCCAAAGATCCTTTTATTTTTTGTATACGTTTATTATTGGACCAGCTTAAACAAATATTAACTGCGAGCACTACTGGGTAAACAAAAGTGTTATCTATCCGGCCCACAGAGTTTGGTCGGTTTCCACAAATTTCAAATTTACGTTACTACGTTACATTTATTATGAATCACATATGAAGTCAAATGTAACTACCTCAACTACACTAGTACTTAGATAAAATATTGTTTTTCAGTTATACACCATAACTATAAAAGACAGAAATGGAAAAATATATTCTGGAAAAACTATTACCTGGGGATCTTAAATACATTAACAGTAGGCCAATATAGGTAAGTTAACGGATGAAGAATTAAATGTTTCCGCAAGTCATACAATATTGGTATTTCTCAATCCTCATGGTGTCTCCACCTAGTCAAATTTAACAGCAAATAATTACTTAGGACATATGACATGCCTCTGACTATCCAACTAGTCTTTCAAAGCCAACTTCTATATTCAGATCCCCTATTTGAAAAAATAAAAATAAAAAATAGATAGAATATTCGCGAAATAAATTAGATATTATTGATAAATATTTCGAGAGCCAATGTAGTAAATACTTCAACATTTTTTATCTTTTGGATGAACATAATTCGCTGTCCTATTTTTAATTTTATGGCGTAAAAACCTGGACATCAATATCAATAAAATCACGTAAAGATATTCACGTGCTAATTATTAATATTATATTATACACTCTCTCTATGCGTGGTTCTATATAAATCTCATACTTTCAAACTAATCTCAATACTAATCCCATGATCAACAAGAACAATATTAATACTAGCACCTCATTTTCCCTCTCGTTTCCTCATTAGCCTCCCCCCATTAATTAAACAATGACTACTAATCCCAGTTTAAGCATCATCACACTAATGACGCTCTTGATGTGTTTAACTCCGACCTTAATCAAATCAGAGGAAGGCATTGATGTCCTTTTACCCATATCACTCAACCTCACCGTCCTGACCGATCCCTTCTCCATCTCCGCTGCTTCTCAGGACTTCGGAAATATAACCAGCGAAAACCCCGGCGCCGTCCTCTGTCCTTCTTCCCCCGCCGAGGTCGCCCGTCTTCTCCGCTTCGCGAACGGAGACTTCTCTTATGACGGCGAATCAACCACCAGCTCCTCTCCAGGTTTCAAGGTGGCGGCTCGAGGCCAGGGACACTCCCTCCGTGGCCAAGCCTCTGCACCCGGCGGCATTGTCGTGAACATGACGTGCCTCGCCAAGACGGCTAAACCAGCAGCGGTTGTTGTCTCAGCCGATGGGACGTACGCTGACGTAGCGGCAGGGGCGATGTGGGTGGAGGTTCTGGAGGCGGCGTTGAAGAGAGGCGTCTCGCCGGTTTCTTTCACGGATTATCTGTATCTCAGCGTCGGCGGGACGTTGTCGAACGCTGGAATCGGCGGTAATGTGTTTAGACACGGCCCTCAGATTAGTAACGTTCATGAACTGGACGTTATTACTGGTACGAAATACACAATTTTCACTCGTTTACTTATTTTAATAATATATAATACTTAAAATATATACATAAGTATATGGAAATTGTTAAAAAAAAAAAGAAAAAAAGTATATGGAAATTGTTCGGATATACAAATGAAAAAGTATCTATGTCCTTTCTATAAGCTACAATCATTTTTGTCTGCAAGCTACAAATGTAATAAGATCCAAGTTAAATTATTATACTACAATATATTTATATATACGTGGCATACATATCTTACTTCTCAATATTAATGATAAAATAACAGTTCTCAACTACACTTTTCATTCTTGAGGTAAACTCACACGCAATAAATCAGTAGAAACCCATGATTTTAAAAACAATTTTTTGGTCAGAAAGAAAGATTATCCAATACTATAGTAGTTATGTCAATGGTGATTCTATTTATTTAATATGGGGACTTTTTCTTTATCTTCATACTATATACTTAATTTCAGGAAAAGGTGACATGGTGACATGCTCTCCAAAGTTACACCCTGAATTGTTCTATGGAGTTTTAGGAGGATTGGGCCAATTTGGTATAATAACAAGAGCCAGAATTGCGCTGGATCATGCACCAACAAGGGTATGGCATCATTATCATGTATCTTATATTAGTATTACTAAGAAGGTGGTAGTAAATCTATATTAAGTTAGATTTGGTTGGAACTTACTTAAGTGGAAGTCAAAAGACTGATTTTGAATTTCTTTGAATAAAAAGTATACAAATTATTTATTGAATAAAATCTGATATTGCTTATGTATCATAAGATTCTGCATAATCAATCAATCCTAGGAATTGCTAGACTGTAATCTGGTCTCATGCTTGCAAATCTTCATGATGTCAATATATAATCTTATTTTATTAATTTTCCACACAATCTAGTATATTAATCTGCTTAATAATGTGTACATTAGATTAGATAGTCTTTAGGTAAAAGTTACTTCATGTGTGTGCATCTAATTAATACTGATTCTTATTTTCTAATAAGCACAATTCGATTCTTGTACAACGTGATTGATGCCATATATGTAAATATAATTACTCAGACTCTCATTAATAAATACAAGATTAACTAATGAATCTGATTTTTCTTTGTCAAGTAATGAAGAAGACTTGGCTATCGCTTTATTAATTCAAACTTGTAACGAAGATGCTCTTTAAAATGTATTGATTAATGGATATAAGTTGATATAAAATTATGCAGGTGAAATGGCTACGCATACTCTACAGTGACTTCTCGGCGTTTACTAAAGACCAAGAGCGTTTAATATCAATGGGCAATGATCTTCGAGTTGATTTTTTGGAAGGTCAACTTATGATGTCAAACGGAATAGTTGATACCTCCTTTTTCCCACTCTCCGATCAAACAAGAGTAACCTCTCTTGTGAATGACCACCGTATCATCTATGTTCTCGAAATAGCCAAATATTATGATTCCACCACCCTCCCTATCATTGACCAGGTACTATATTATACATACATATCCTGAAAAGAAAAGAAAAAACAATATATATATATATATATATATATATATATATATATATATATTCATGATGATTATTCTCACATAATCAGTATCAGCATCACTAATAATATAAAAAATATTTTATATCATCATGAATACATGATATAAATGAATATTTTCATGTATTTGTTTTTAACTCAATTAGTCACATATATATCATATATTTATTGTATACCTTTCTTTTTGTAGGTAATCGACAGGTTAACTAGAAATCTAGGTTTCCCTTCAGGGTTCATGTTCGTGCAAGACGTTCCTTATTTTGATTTCTTAAATCGTGTCCGAAACGAAGAAGATAAGCTTAGATCTATAGGGCTATGGGAAGTTCCTCATCCATGGCTTAATATGTTCGTTCCGAGATCTCGGATATTAGATTTTCATGAAGGTGTTATCAAAGGCCTTCTTCTCAACCAAACCTCAACTTCTGGTGTTACTCTCTTCTATCCCACAAACCGAAACAAGTAAGCGTACTTTTTGAGACTTTGAATGTGATCGTATTATCTAGTAGTATCAATGAATAATAACATGGAAAAGAAAAATGTTAACATGATTATTTGGTATTAATAGATGGAACAACCTCATGTCGGCGATGATACCAAACGAGGATGTTTTTTATGTGATCGGTTTCCTCCAATCAGCTGGTGGATCAAATAACTGGGAAGATCTTCAGAATCTTAATGACAGGATAATCAACTTTTGCGATAACTCAGGCATTAATATCAAAGAATATTTGATGCATTACACAAGAAAAGAAGATTGGATTAAGCATTTTGGACCAAAATGGAATGATTTCTTGAGGAGGAAAATGATGTTTGATCCAGAAAAACTATTGTCTCCAGGACAAGACATCTTTAATTAAACATTGAACGTGTCTTTAACATGCACCCGGGCCACACAAAATGTATGTTCATAATGTAATTAATTAATAAATAGTTTAGTGATTCGGGAATGGCTAATCACTTCCTTCAATTGTAATCTTTTTTCATCTTATATGTGAATGTCCATTTCTCTCTGAAAATTTAGAACGACTTAATTGTTATATACTATTATGTGGTTAAAGTTTAATAACAAGGGACATGAGTTGACATGTGAAAAGATAATATTCTAAAATCAGAGAAACTGCTTACTCATGGATTAACCTCTATGTGGGAAAAGGCAAGCTAACAAGTTATTTAAAACAGAGAAATTGTTTTATGTATTGATTAAGCTCAATGAAAGTCAATGATGCACACTTGCTTCCTCCAATGATTCAAAGTGAAGAAATTATGATAATAAATTACAATGTAATCAATATCGGTTTGTTTCTACATACTAGATGATTTACATCTACTCTTTACTCGCCCAGCATTCATATAAGCATAATCATCTTATTCGCCCATTATTCATGTTTGAAACATTCACTCACACACATAGAAAACTAATCCAGGTACTAATAATCTTAATAGTAAAGTTTGTTCATAGCATCCATCTCTCGCTTGAAGTCAACCATTGCAACTCTTGGCAACGTCATGATCACTTTAACTCCACCTTCCATTGATGGATCAAGTTGTGAAGGTCTCAAGATCATCCCTATATGCAGTGCAGTCTGCTGCTCGGTCAACGGCCGCAGATTCACTGGCTCATTCCAACCAAAATCCATTGATCCAAACCAACCAATATTCCTCCAGTCAGTGAGGAACAATAGTCCATCACTCACCCCTTCGAATTTTGCATTATCCCTCATTAATCTCTCCGTATTCTTTAACTCTTCCTCGAGATAGCCCTTGTCATAAGCTGTTTTCTTGGCTTTCTTCACATGCTTAGCAATGTCAGAGATTGATGCTTCTTGCAGTTCTCTTACGGTTAACTCGATATAGACATCTATGTAGGCGTTACCGTAGAATCCTTTAGGAAGTGGCGGATCTAGAACATGTCGGATTCCAACAGCTACGCCAAGGACAGTGATCCCATCAAAGTTTAGCTTTAGGGCTCGAGATCTTGCTTTCCATATGCAAGAACTAAGTACTTCATAAGTAGTGAACCCCTCTTTAGGGTACTCACACTCTCTCATCAAAGAGTCTTTAAGCCTCTTTATATTCCTAGCCCGGATGTTTATTGTCTCCGTTACCTGTTGGACAGTGGATGAAAAGAGAACACTTAAGCTTCCTTCTATATAACTACAGATTTACATGCAATCTCTTGAAATTTATTATTCTTATTTGCAAGCAACGCTGGCTCTGAGAGTTTGAAAACCTTAAATAATTTAGTAAGGATTTTATATAAAAAAAATATTGAAACAATTTAGAGATTTATGTTTGTATATATTCATTCGAATTTTTTTTGGGAGTTCAATGCCAATGTTTTACTTGACTGTGTCCATGACGGACTCTATTTGCAAGAACGTGTAAACCTTGAGAACATCAATTATAGTTATGTTTTGCCTTTTTACCATATGTATACTTACAAATACTAATCAAAAACCTCAAAATTGTTGAAGTTATTGAGAGAACAACATACCATATCACTAGTTGGAATATATGGTGAGGTGGCTAAAAGACTAGTAATGTGGCCACCAGGCACTTTGGCCGGTTCATTATCAAATTGTCCGACCAGCCGCTCTCTCTGCCACACCGGCTTAACCGTTGGCTCTCTCTTTCCTGCAGCCAACTCGGTTAAAGCATGGATGATCTGAGCCACTCCAAATCCATCACATACGGCGTGCGTCAAAGCCGTGCCGATGGTAAATCCTCCACATGCGAACTTGGTCACCTTAAAAAAAAAAATCAAAGGGAACAATTGGTGATCTTAATTATGCGTGATCCACACTACGAAGAAAACAATACCCTTACAAAACTGAGAGTTTACTGAGATTTTTTTTTTTTTGTAACACACTGAGATTATTAACTAATCTTCAAGAAAATGATATAATTATTGCATTTTTTATTTTGGTAGAAAAGAATTATATTTATAATTTTTCTATTACCATGGAAGTTCAAGGCTTTGAATTCATAATAATCAAGAAAATGGAAAGCTACCTGCAAAGCTAGTGGATGATAAGAGATGTTTCTATCGTAGTCTATTTCGATATCAGGCACAAGGCGCAAAGCAACTTGGTCATCAAGATTTTCTATATAGTTTAGAGAGGAGAGGTCGAGAGATGCAGTAGCGACCTCAAATGGAACTCCTTCACCCCAAAAAACTAGCTGAAGTTTTCGATCACTCTCTCTTCTCTTGAGCTTGCCTGAAAGGGGATAGTAGTACACAAGAAGTTCGGACAAAGCCTTCCTAAGCAAAGGGACAGGATCATGTTGATTCTTTTCATTGGCTTTGAAAACATAAATCGTTGCGTACATAACTTCATTGAAGAGATCATTGTCCAAAGTAGAAAGGGAGAGAGTTTCAGAAGGAGTGTGTTTTGAGGGTTTAATAAGCTCAAGGGGTTTCTTTTTGAGTAATAGAGAGATCGATTTTGTTTGGTTTGCCATCTCTTGCCAGTTTAGAGTGTATACTATAAAACATCCGTGAGATGTTTATATAGCGAATTTTAGACTTACCACGTTCAGAATGTATAATATTAAATGAACATCCTCTTCGTTTTCACGTTGCTGGCGGCTGGCGCTAGTTACCAGTTACCACCATCAATGACTGACTGGTACCTTTTTTTTTCTGGTCTTAAATCTCATTTTTGAGTACCATTACAACATCTTTTATTTAAAAGAGAGGCTAACATTCTTTAACGCAGCCGCTTTTGCAGGAATTTTTTCTGGTCACAGATTATGCATGAAACTAAATTTTATATGTGACTATGTGAGTACGTAATGAAAATGGTATATTTGTTTCTCGGTAACATTTGCGTGATCGTTTTTTTCTTGTTTTGTTTAGGAATGTCCCGCATTGAATTAGATTAGACACTAAAGTGAGTGATGATACGATATATAAGCATGATTTAATGGGAGGTTATTAGGGTGAAGTTATTAGCGGAATATAAGAAACGGTCTCTTAATTTTTAACTAAAGAAACTAAGAACTGGTTTTTAAATATATTATTTAATAACAGTTTTTTAATTTTTTTAGTTAAAAATTAAGAAACGGTTTTTTATATTCCAATAAGAATTCCACTCTAAAAATTCTCCATTAATCATACAGACATAAATTACTATACCAATTGCGACATATGTTAAATTGATAGTTGATGAAACCAGTGGCGGATTTAGAAACAGAATTTACCGGATCAAAACTATATCCATATAAAGTTATTGGAAGATTTGCAATTATGAAGTGGGTCAAACCATTAAAAGTGAACCAATTGATTCATATTATCTTGCAATTATATGCTTATATTAGATAAAAATTTAGAATTGACATGATCAATTGATCCACATGCCTTTTCATCGGCTCCGCCACTGGATGAGACTTAATATTAATGCTTCAACAGGCATGCTCTAGCCCAATCAAAATTAATTTTAACTTAAAATTCTATGATTGATGAATAAACATAATTTTGACCTGATGTGTGGTTTTAGCATGGATTTTCTCTAACTGTTTTTCTTTTTTCATTCTGCCTCATTGTCGCATAAACATTGCATTTGAATCTCTATAATATTATTTGAGAAGTCAGTTTCCTATGTGTCGCGCTCACGTTAACTCTCACGATAGTTGATTACATTGATACCTTTAATGAAGAAAAAAAATACTATATTTAAATACTATTATTCATTTTTATTTAGTTTCCTTTTCAAAAATTTTCCAAATAATATATAATAAAAAGGAAACATTTATAAAGTTTAAAAATCGAATTTAAAAACGAAAATATATGTATAAATAATATTATTTCATTAAAAAGGAAATTTCACAAAATAGTAAAATTCTATTTAAAAATAACATAAAATATACTTTCTTTATATTTATATTTTCACAGACTATCTTTATATTAGAAAAATAAATATTATTTCTTATAAAACATAATTTTAAACAGTACAACAATATATCAATATATTTTCAAAGTAATAGAAATATTTTTTTATATATCTATATATTGTTTTAGATGATTACATAAAATAATTAAGTAACATAAACTAATAGATGTTTTACTGCTTATTTTAGAGAGATATCAAAAAAACTATAAAAAAAATTAACAAGAAACATCTTTTGATCAAATAATTATAAAATATTTTAAAACAACATCGCACTATATACTTTAAAGAGGTAAATATATTATATTTTATCATTATTAAAATTGTGTATATTTTAAATATTAAATTTGCTTTTGAAATTTTATGTTTTTATGTTTGTTGTATCTAATATAACCATAATCAAAAGGTATAAATTATTTACAATTTATAAAAATATTTTAATTATTTGTAGATATTGATATGTCTTGTATCAGTTACATATATATGTAACTTCCTATATATTATCGCTTTATTTTCTAATATATTTAAAAACAACAATTAATTTGATATAGATTATGAAAATACATACACATTTAATGATAAATAAAATTAATTTGACTTGAATTAATTATAATAAAATAATTATACTTTGGTTTGAATTTGAAAGAATATATCTAACTCAATATATTTATAACATGAGTGACTTCACTAATCCAACTTATATAGAAAATCATAGATTTAATTACAATAAGAAAATATAATTTTATAATAATTATAATTTGTTTTATAAATATAAATTATAGGATGACTTAAAACACATTAACATATGAAAACAAAATATTAACCAACTGTTACAATTTAGTTCTTTTGTAAAATTTATATATATGCATGCGACTTCAGAATATTATCGTTACACTAATTTACGTAACTTGGAATCAAACAATTTGGTTTATTTTTATTTAATTCTAAGCCACAATATATCTTAAGTTATACATAAATTACTAAAATATATTTACATATCTAAAACAACAATCAACCTAAATGCAAATAAAAAAATTAATCAAAATCATACTATATTTAGAATAAAAAAATATTATAGTTGAATTCAAAGAAATATATACAATCCAATATACCCAAATGATAATTAAATCGACTGTAGAAACAATAAAGTCGACTAGATATAAAATATCTAAAATCATAGTTCTAATTAAAGAAATATAATATTATAATATATTATGCATACAAATTATAAACTAATTTAAAATTAAAAGTAAATAGCAATAAATTATTTTAATATATATTTACTTTATAAATATTTATACCCGTGCATGAGCACGGGAAAATCACCTAGTTTTAATTAATTCTCATGCAGTGTAGACTCTTAGGATGTAAAATCATGCATTGTGTACATTCCTAAGCCTTTTCAGCTCATATTTTTTTTTATATATTTTGTGCCTGCAGTAAATCATTCTCTTAAAATATAATAATGTATATAGGGTTTAGAAGTAAGTTAAATAATGTCCCGAATATTTAAAACCTATTTATTAAGGTGATGATTGTTTCAATAGTTTTTAGTTTTTGTTTCTAGCTTTTAGATTTTGGTTTTTGATTTTAAATTTTGGCTTTAGCCTTTAGTTTTTAATTTTTGGTTTTTAGGTTTTAGTTTTAAGTTTTTGGTTTTTAGTTTTAGTTTTTGGTTTTTGATTTGTATATTTTAGTTTGAAATTTCTTTTTCGAAACTACTGTTTCCTTTTTACAAAATGGGATGATTTATTTTAAGACAATACAACAAAATACTAATAAAATTTATTGAAATTATATTTTCCAGTAAAATGTAGCAAAATATCAAATAAATATTAATTTTCAGTTTTATGAATTTTATAGCAATAAAATAAATCACAAACAAAATATGCAGAAGTTTATATTTTATTATAAAATGTATTAAAAGATTATGTTTGATATATTAAAAATAAATGAAAAATATATTAACTTTTTTTTAATTATTTAAATTTTGTAAAGAAAAATATTTTCCTACAGATTAAAAAAATTAATATATAAATAATAAAAGAAAAATACGTAAGTAAAGAGTTTAGAGTTTAACAAACATATACATTTAAGTAGTGTGATTTAACAACAAAAAACATTTAAGTAGTGTTAATATATTGTATTTATATATTTACAAAAAAAGTAGTCGTGCATATCTTTAAAAACCAACAAAACATGGATTTTGGTTTTTCATTGAAAAGTTGGTTAAACATCTAAAATCTAGTTTCCCTATTTTATAGGAAATCTCTTTTGTTAAAATCTTGATTGGCAGTAACATAAGTTTTAGTTTTCCTAAATTGTAGGGAATCACTTTTTTAGAAATTTTGATTGGACAAAAACGTAGATTTTGAAAAACAGAAACCAGAAACCAATGTAAAATCTTCAAACAATCAACACCTAAGTAAAAAAAGTTTCATCTCTTTTTTTTTGGTTTAGGAGAAAAAATATTTTTTTCTATATGAACAAGAAACGGCATGCATGTTATATCATAAAATACAAAACGGAGGGGTGTTCGGAACACTCTCTTAAAACGATACCGTTTGGGAAAAAGCTGGATATTTTACAAAGTTCTCTCCTTTGCCCAAAAACTCATCATCATCCCAATGGCGATGCTCTATCACTTCCCAGTAAATCTCCACACTGTTTCCTCCTCTTCATCACCTTCCTCTTCCTTTCACTCTCTAGCTTCCCATGCAAGCTCTCAACTTTGGATTCGTAGTTTTAGATTTCACCGCTTCAGCCACGCAATTCAATCGAGTACCATCAGAGCCGCCGCTGATATCATCGACACTCACCCGATGAAGAAGAAGAAGAAGAGGAAACCCAAACCGGGTTTCTTCGAAGAGATCAGCGATAAATGGGCTTCCCGAATCAGCCCTAAAGACAACAACTTTCCTTGGCAGAAGAAGGAAGAAGAGCAAACTCAACATCATCACTCAAAAGAAGAAGTAAACCAATCTTCTACTGGGTTAACCGGTAAGAAAACCGATTCCAATCTCCGGTCTAGCTTCCCAAGGCCAAGTGTCTACATGTCTGCTCCATGGGTTAATGAGAGCGTCTCCAAGCCTCTTAAAGGCGATAGCTTTACTGAAAATAGATATAGGAAGGAGAATGATTTCGATTTAGATGATGATGGTGGAAGAGGGATGGTAGAATCAGGGAGAGAGAAAGGAGTATGGAGAAGTAGTAAGAGTAATACTTTAGAAGCAGAGAGAGTTTTACCGGAACATGAGCTGAGTAGGCTTAGGAGCGTAGCTCTGAGAATGGTCGAGAGAGTCAAAGTAGGCTCAGCTGGAATCACACAGGCGCTTGTGGAAGCCATTCACGAGAAATGGGAGGAGGATGGTGATGAGGTTGTGAAGCTGAAGTTCGGAGAGCCTTGTGCGCTCAACATGAAGAGAACTCACGAGGTTCTGGAGAAGAAGACCGGTGGGTTAGTGATATGGAGGTCAGGGAGCTCGGTGGTGCTGTACAGAGGGATAAGTTACAAGCTCAAGTGTGTTCAGTCTTTCATCGAACAGAACAATCTTGATAGGAAGTACATAGCAGAGGAGGCGAATTATCCTAAGAATGTACCTAAAGAGCAGTTATCAGAGCTGAGCGAGCTGAACGATCTGTTGGACGAGATTGGTCCAAGGTTTAATGATTGGACAGGGTGTGCTCCTTTCCCTGTTGATGCAGACTTGCTTCCAACTATGGTTTTAGGGTACAGGTGTCCGTTTAGGATTCTTCCTCAGGGAGTTAAGCCTTGTTTGTCTAACAAGGAAATGACGGAGATGCGTCGGCTCGCTAGGACTAGCCCTCCGCATTTTGCTCTAGGGAGGAGCAGAGAGTTGCAGGGACTTGCTGTGGCGATGGTGAAGCTGTGGGAGAAGAGCGCGATCGCGAAGATAGCGATCAAGCGCGGCGTGGAGAACACACGGAACGAGAGAATGGCTGAGGAGCTCAAGAGACTCACGCGCGGCGTGCTTGTTTCGAGGAACAAAGAGTACATTGTGTTCTACAGAGGGAATGACTTCATGCCGCCTAAGGTTTCAGAGGCGTTGAGCGAGAGGCAAAGGGAGATAATAGAAGTGCTTCAGACCAAAGAGGATCAACTCCGAGAAACGGCTTCAACGAGAGTTACGCTCATATCACAAGGCAAGCCGAGTAAAGCCCCGTTGATCGCTGGAACTCTTGCTGAGACTATAGCTGCAAGCTCGCGGTGGGCACCAGAGGCGAGCAGTATCGATGTAGAGGAGTTGAAGAGAGAGTCAGCTTCCATCAAAAGAGCTGCGTTGATCAGAGATCTCGACCTCAGACTTCTTTATGTGAGTGTTATCATCACACTCTTATCTGATTACAAAGCATTTGGGTGATCTTTGTTTTGTTATGTAGGCAAAGCAAAAGCTGAGAAAAGCTGAGAAGGCTTTAGCTAGAGTGCAGAAGGATCTTGACCCATCTGATCTCCCAACGACTCAGAGATCATCACAGAAGAAGAGAGACTTCTCTACCGCAGAATCGGTTTGAGTATGGATCCAAGTATGACTGTTCTCAACTCATCACATTACTTCTGTCTGGTAGGAAGAAGAGAAGTGTATGATGGTACCATAGAGAATATGCATCTACACTGGAAACATAGGGAGCTCGTAAAGATCATCGTTAGAGGCAAATCTCTTCCGCAAGTGAAGCATATAGCTATCTCTCTGGAAGCTGAGAGTGGAGGAGTGTTGGTATCCGTTGATAATACCTTGAAAGGCTATGCGATCATACTCTACCGTGGGAAGAACTATCAGATGCCTCTTCGTATTAGGCCTTCGAACTTGTTGACAAGAAAAAAGGCTTTCACTCGATCCATTGAGCTTCAAAGAAGAGAAGTAATGATATGATTAAATAAAAATTTTCAATATAACTTGTGTGGGAAGTTTCTCTTCTGATCTATATCCGTCTCTCTCTTTGTTTGGACAGGCGCTAAAGCATCATGTTGCTGACCTTGAGGAACGGATTGAGCTGTTGAAGACAGGACAGGTTTGATGATCTCTGATTTGCTTTTTAAAGTGAACCAATATACTTTAAAGGGCCCCACTGTCTAACTACTGTCTAGCGATTTCTGGAACATACTGAATGAACACTGTCATATGATATATAGGACGAGGATAGGGAAACACTCAAGAAAAGTGATGGAGAGGAAGATAACTTGTATTTAAGAGTTGATGAATCTGATTTTTCTTCTGACGAGGTAAAGTAAGATCTGAACCATTACTAGAAGTACCATGGCAAAGTCTGAAACTAGTTTTGTGAATCAGGATGAATCTCTGGAGTGGGAATCAGAGGAAGAGGAAGAAGAAACTTGAACCGGTAATAAACAAAGTATAATCTCATATATTGTATAACAATGTCAGAACCTGTAATGATAAATATTTCAGGTTCCACAGTGAAAATGATAGATGTAGTCAACATTATTACATATTTTGCATATCACTTTTATTCTTTTAACGTAAAGAAAGTTCATATGCAATGGAACTAAAGTTTGTTCATAGCATCCATATTTGACTTGAACTTAACCATTGCATCTCTTGGTAACGTCATGACCACTTTAACTCCACCTTCCATCGATGGATCTAACTTAGAAGGTCTCAAGATCATTCCTATATGCATTGCACTCTCCCTCTGAGTCAACGGCCTCAGATTCACCGGCTCATTCCAACCAAAATCCATCGATCCAAACCAACCAATATTCCTCCAGTCCGTCAAGAAAAACACACCGTCACTCACACCTTCGAACTTGGCATCGTCTCTCATCAGTCTCTCTCCGTTGCTCAGCTCCTCCTCTATATACCCTTTGTCGTAGGCGTTTTCTTGGCTTTCTTGACGCGCTTTGCAATGTCAGAGATCGATGATTCTTTGAGTTCTTTGACGGTTAACTCGACATACACGTCTATGTAGGCGTTACCGTAGTATCCTTGAGGAAGGGGAGGATCTAAAACATGTCTGATTCCAACAGCTACGGCAAGGACAGTGATCCCGTCCGGGTTTAGTTTAAGGGCTCGAGATCTTGCTTTCCATATGCAAGAACTAAGTACTTCATAAGTGGTGAAACACTCTTCAGGGAACTCGCATTCTCTCATCAAGGAATCTTTAAGCCTCTTTATGTTCACAGCCTGAATATTATTATCTCTGTGACCTGTTGGATATATATAAGATAAGATTAAATGACATAAAATAGGTATAAATTAACTAATTTCTAGAAAGAAAACATATGAAATCAACAATACTATTAGATTTAACAATATTAAAAAATCGTTAGGCGGTAACTAACTTTATAGAGAATTAGTGCTGGGGATTTATGATCTAGTGAGGTGAACAACATACCAGATCAGAAGTTGGCATGTACGGTGAGGTGGCCAGAAGACTAGCAATATGGCCACCGGGTACTTTGGCCGGTTCACTATCAATTTTCCCAACAAGCCGCTCCCTCTGCCACACCGGCACCACCGATGGTTCACTCTTTCCTGCAGCGAACTCGGTTAAAGCATGGATGATCTGAGCCACACCAAATCCATCACACACAACATGCGTCAATGCAGTGCCAATGGTAAACCCTCCGCAAGCAAACTTGGTCACCTTCCAAAGAAACCAAAATGAAATATTCATGATTATTGCAGATGAAAACAAATCCCTAAAGAAAATACAAATAGATATATATACTAGTTTGAAAATATCGAAGAAAATGAAAAAAACTTACTTGCAAAGCTAGAGGATGATAACAAAAATCAGTATCATAGTCAATTTCAATCTCAGGCACAAGACGCAAAGCAACTTCATCGTCAAGTTTTTCCAAATAGTCTAGAGAAGTGAGGTCTAGTGATGCCGTAGCGACGGTAAATGGGACACCCTCGCCCTGGCAAACTAGCTGAGGCTTTCGGCCACTCTCTCCTCTCACTAGCTTGCCTGAAAGTGGATAATAATACACAAGAAGCTCGGACAAAGCTTTCCTAATTAGAGCGACAGGATCGTTTTTATTATGTTCATTAGCTTTGTAAACATAAATGGTCGCGTACATGTCTTCATTGAGAACATCGCTGTCTAAAGTAGAAAGGGATAGGACTTCACGAGGAGTGTGCTTTGAGGGGTGACGAGTTCAGTTTGTTTCATTTCGAGTAATAGAGGAAGGTTCCGTGTTGTTTGGTTTGACATCTTATACCAAGTTTATGAATGTAAAACAAATATCAAATCAACGTTAACGTTCACATCTTGATGATGTTTATATAGAGTTTCTCGCACGGTTACAAACACCAACAAGATTTGTCGCCGAAACCTATTGATGTTGGCCAAACACGCAATCTACGAAACCGATATGTTTGTCTTGTTTGATGATCTCTGGTCGCTGATTGCTAAATGTGTGCAAAACAAACATGGTGAATACATATATGTTTGTAGGAGAGTTTGTTTTGTATAACCGAGATATAGGAAAAGACATAATGTCGTGATTTTTTTTTCTATTGCGTTTGGAACTCTATTTAATGTGTTCACATATCTAAACTTAAAGTAGACTAATCCTGGAATCTAGCATTATAATAACACTTGCTTTTTGCACATAAATTTGGAACGAGCTAAAATGAATACGTTGTACCATATGTACGTCATGCATCGTAAACAATGTCTATGAAAGGCTATGCGATAAAACTCAATCGTGGAAAGAATTATCAGATGCCATTTTGGCTTAGGTCTTCAAACTTGTTGACGAAAAGAAAGGCTTTCTCTCAATACACTGAGAGATTCTAAGAAGACAAGTAGTGATGTTTATATAGTTACATAATAACTAGTCTGGAAAGATTATTATTAGCATGCTAATGTTTAATTTTCTCTATGGCGTCCTAGCAGAAAAACATAAAATATAACTCTATTTTTTAATAAATGAGATATTCAAGTTCAAATACAAATGATAAACAAAAATCATCTCTCATCTACTTAATTTATTTCCACATATAGCCAACCTTTTTTTTTGTGCACACCACATTTATCCCACCTAAATACTAACAAAACAAATGACGGAAAAAAAAATCTTGTCCTTTTATTGTAGATGCAGTCTGTGTTAAAGTACACAATTCATATCATATAGGATGAGGTGTTGGATATACCTGCACCATAAGCCATGCAAATTGAAATGTGTCAACTCCATGCCTGTTACTGTTTGTTCTCATGGTTTATCCCAGAGGACTCACTGCAAACACACATTAAAAAGTGTTGAGATATATTTCACTACATAAACATCATCAAGAAGAGGAGACGAGGAACTTTTATTATACATTCATAAATTTGGTAAGATGATAAACCAAACCAACTCGAGCCTTACTCTATCACTCGAAAACAAATCCGTTGAGCTTGTTATACCTTCAAAACACACTCCTTCTGGAAATCTGTCCCTTTCTAGTTTAGACAACTACCCTCTCGGCGAAATCAGGCATGCAACTGTTTACGTTTTCGAAGCAAATGAAAAAAACCAACATGATCCGGTCTCTTTGCTTAGGAACGCTTTGTCCGAACTTCTTGTTTACTATTATCCACTTTCAGGCAAGCTAGTGAGACGAAAACGTGATCGAAAGTTCCAGCTGGTTTGTAATAGCGAAGGAGTCCCCTTTGTGGTCGCTTCTGCAAATTATGATCTCCGCTCGCTAAACTATATAGAAAATTTTGTTGACGAAGTTGCGTTGCGACTTGTGCCTGATATCGAGGTTAACTGTGAAAGTGAGATAGGTTATCATCCTCTCGCTGTGCAGGTAATCGTTTTGTTTTCTGATATAATCACATATTTTATGTTCTACAAATCAGTTTAGGCCTAGTTATAACTATCTGTCCATATAAGCACTGATCCCGTATAAATCACCTATTAATTACTGTTTATCTATCGATATCTTGAACATTGCTTGTATATGATTTGAATGGTTTGATGGTGACATTAATATGATGCATAGTAGACAGTTCAATGTTTTTGGTGGGCAAAACATATGCTAGCTAGTCTCTCTTTTATAGTAAACTATGCATCGTAGTAAGGTCCATTTATCCGCACTATACACTCTCTGAAAGGGTAACATAATTCATATCAGATATCATAGTGTATTTTAACACAATATAGTTCTTTTTTATATTCTCGTGACAAAAAAAGTTCTTTTCTATATTGAAGGTGACCAAGTTTCCTTGTGGTGGATTCACCATTGGCACAGCTTTGTTACACGCCGTGTGCGATGGGTTCGGTGCGGCAAGGTTCATGCATTCTCTAGCTGAGTTGGCCGGAGGAAAGAGCAAGCCATCGGCAGTGCCGGTATGGGAGAGAGAGCGGCTAGTTAGGAAAATAGACAATGAACCGGCTAGAGTTCCTGCCGGTGTCGGTGCTAGAGGGAATCTTTTGGCTACTTCACCGTATATGTCGAGTAGTGATTTGGTACGTTTATAAATCTTCTTTTATTTTTTTGGGAAAGGTAAAGAATCATTTAATCAAATTAAAAAATGGATTGATATATAGAACAAAATATGTTCTTGTTTTCATGGCTTGTGAGTTGTGATTCTGAGGCTTTACTCTAATAACAAAAAGAACATATATAATTGATTTTTTCCCCTTTTCTTCTTACAAACATTCTAAAAATATATATATTCAAAATTAAAGCACATTGGTTATATTTTCTAGAAATATAAATTTATGATTAGAATAAACTTTCGTAAAGTATAAATTTATGTTGGTGTGGTAAACTTTTGAGAAAACTGGTAATTTTGAGAATTTTCCCTAACAAATTAATTTTATTAATAAAAATTACTAGTACAGTATTATGCGTTTATATTTTGTAATTTCGAGTCTTCTATTCAATTAAAAGTGATAGATTTATGTTAAAATAATCACATTTTAGAAAGTGTTTTTTTGTTGCTGTTAAAACTTTGATTATTTGTAACTATCTGTTTGAAACAAAAATAAACATTTTGCTCTGATTCAATAGACATGGGGGTAAGTATAAAAAAGAAAAATTCATCTGTGTGCATATATGATCCACAGGTTACAGAGATAATAAGCATTAAAGATGAAAATATAAAAATGCTTAAAGATGCTCTAGTTAAGGAAGGCGAAATCCCAAAAGAGAGTTTCACTACTTATGAAATTCTAAGTGCTTGCATATGGAAATCAAGATCTCGAGCCCTAAACCTAGACCTTGACAAAATCACTGTCCTTTGCATAGTTGTGGGAATCCGACATGTTCTTAATCCGCCACTACCAGAGGGTTACTACGGCAACTCAATTATAGACGTGTTCATCGAATTAACCACGAGAGAGCTCCATGAATCATCAATCTCTGACATTGCCAAACTCGTGAAGAAAGCCAAGAAAAAAATTTATGACAAGAGCTATGTCGAGGAGGTGCTAACAAACATGGAGAGAATGATTAAGGAGGATGTGAAATTCGACGAGGTACTCGATGGACTATTATTCATGACCGATATAAGAAATCTCGCGGTGTTTGGATCGATGGATTTTGGTTGGAAAGAGTCTGTGAATATAAGGGGTCTTATGTTTCAAGAAAGTGCCAAGAACTTGGGGATGATATTAGGACCATCCAAGCTGGATGTAATGGAAGATGGTGTTAGAGTTGTAATTACATTGCCGAGATGTGCAATGGTTAAGTTCAAGCAAGAACTAGATGCAATGATGCTGATGCATCTTCGTCCTCGCTTTTGATCTTCACCTTGTGTACTCTCGCCCTCATCTTTTTTTGTCAGTTTACGTATTCTCAGCTGTTTCAAACGTGCAAGAACTCATCTATCTGGTAAAGTATTTTAATGTTCGACAAACACAGAAACAATATAAACTATTTTATGGTATGATTTTGAAGCTACCTTTGAACATTCGGTCAACTGCTAAGTGCTAACTTAATCACAAGTTGTTTAAAAATTAATGGTAGGCCATAATAAAACCTAAAATCTCGCCTAGCTAATTGTAGGTGGCGTAGATATATACTCCCTTTTTTTTTTTTGGAACTAGATATATACTCCCTCCTTATCACTTTAGTTGGTGTTTTGTGGAAAAATGTAATTTGAAAATTTTGATTATTTATATTCTGTTTATTGGTTGAATTATTTGTAGTTATTGTTATTTTTAGACAAACAAAAAAGATGACAAACAAGAAAGATTGAATAAAAATTTGTAACTTTTTAATTGACGTATGCAAAATTTTTAAAATCTACTTATTTTGATATAGAAGGAGTATTAAAATTGCACTACTTTTATAATGAAAATTTTATTTAAACATACATAAACAAATTAAAATTAAGTAAATGTTATTTATATTAACCAGGGTCTTTCTTGACCATGTCTAGAGTTCTTATTACAGTTTTGCATTTAATAAATGTCATTATCGAAATGATAATCACATCTTCTATAAACAAATTAAAAGTAAATAAATGTTGCTTATATTAATCAGGGTCTTTCTTATTACAGTTTTGCATTTAAATAGTTGGTGGAGCGAAAACACGACGAAGAACAAACTAATACATTTTGTTCTGGATATAAAGCTTTTAGAACAAAGGGAACTGCTCGTCGAGAGCGACAATAATAGCACCGTGGTAAAAAACCAGGATGCGTTTGAATCACTTCAAATCTCGATTTACCGTAGTATGTGATTACGCGTCCAGGCATGAGAAGTGATAAATCGCCTAGGACCATGATCTGTTATCAGATAAACTTTTAACAAACAACAATTAAGATAAATAAAAAAATGTCTAGCTAAAAAAGGCGTTACGAATTAACTCATTTTAATTCACGTTGTATCTTTCTTTCTTCTCTTTTTCTTTAACTACAACATTGTTCAAGTTGAAGTTAGCAACTTAATACTATATGATCAGACTCTTTTCTCATTTTAGAGAAAACTCGAAGTATAAGGAAGATTGTGACGTCATATATGATATCAATTATCAAGACAGAAAGGCAGAAGCTCCAGTGGACCAGAAAAGAAAAAAACAATTCTTGACTATTTACGAAGCGGTTACAGTGGAATAAGGACATTGTTATATCTTCTCAACTTGTGACATTTAACATTTTTTAAACCAATAAAAAGAAAATGGATAATAGTGGATAAGTCAACGGTTAACTTGTTATTTAACTTATTTGTAACAGACCAAAGGAACGAGCCCTAACATAAGTCACCGCGTCAATATTTATACATTGCTGCTCTAAACTCAAACTACCGATGTTGGTGCCATTAGAAATACTTAGAGGATGATAGATGAATCGATGTCTTATTTAGCTAAATGTAAATAAATAATCATATTGTGGGGTTGATCAGAAAAAAATCATATTGTGGGTTTATCGCAGCTCAGGAGCACGTGTCGGTCCATGAATCCATTTTTCTCCCGAGATGTTCTACCATCGAAATCACATTCTATCTTTAAATTTATCAGTTTGCCATTTCCAAGAATCTTATTTCTTTTTTGTAACTAGCTTTCATTCCAATAAACTTTTTTTCTTTTTTAAGAAATGTGTTCTTTCCTAAAGCAGTCTAATTCAAATAATTTTATATACGAAATATTATGGATATTCCCAAAAATTGTCAAATGCATGGAAGAGTATAACATTACACCAACCATGGTTCCCTACCGCGTAAATCTTTGAATAATGTGAAATAAAGCTCAATGCTTTGAAATCAAATTAATCCTTCGACTCAGACATTACTTTCATAACACTGTACATTATATTCGACTTGTGGCAGAGGTTTTAATCAAACACAAGGACGAAATATTCAACCAGTATCTTTATGTAATAAAACATAAACTACAAAAAACTAGAATAAAATAAAATGTTTATAAACTCCAACATAATCAACACACATAGGCTCATAGCTAAAAACCAGTCTCACACATACACACCTATATGTGTATATATATATATATATATATATATTGAAAAGACCACCTTGTTTGTAGATTATAAACACCACAAAATACAAAATATTAATACTATTACTAAAAAGATACTCATGAGATATCGTCGATCATTCATAACTCATAATAATAACCATTCAAAAATATTTCTTTACTAGTTGTGCAGTACTATGCATACATATGTTATCATAACGTGTGTTTTTTTTTTGTCATTTTATGATATTAATCAAACAAGTTTTACGCGGTGTAATCTCTCAAAAGAACAGTAACCAGTAAACGCTTTATCTAAAATAAAACATTACAAAATAATAATAAAATAATAAGACAAAGAAAGTCAAGTCACCATCAGACCAATCTCCCTCACCGCGTTCACACCTTCACGCGCTTCCTTCCTCTCCGTATCTTCTCTTCTCGCAGACAAAGAAACCATTTCTTTTATAAATGTATAAAACCAGAACAATCAACAAACACAAATCATTGTCTGAATTCAAAACACTTGGAAGCTTTTAAGGTTTGGTTTCACATCTAAAAAAGTCAAAACACTTTTTAGTCAAACTCTGGAGAATAAACTATTTCCCTCTTTAATGGAAGTCTCTGCTTCCTCATTCCCATACCTACAAGACGACGAGTGTTCCCATCTCCTTGGTCTATTTCAGGACATGGACTCTGCTCCTTCTGGTTTCGAATTCGAAGGTTTTGGTAACGACACTAACACTAAGAAACGCTCCAGAAAGGAAGAAGAAGATGTGAATGGTAGTAATAAGGCTGCGTCTGGAGATATACTCGCGACACTTTTGGTATTGGACGAGGAAGCTAAACAGCAACAAGAGCATCATCAGTGGGGCTTTGAATCTAACCGAGAGGAGTCTCTTCTAGAAGCTAATCACAAGGAGAGAGCGAGGACAATGGATAGTTACTACTACAACCAGTTGCAACAAGAAACCGATGTTTCTCGTCCTAAACGACAACGTACAGCCGATATTGCTAGCGGTTCCGGGTCTGTACCGAATCACAGGAGGTTATGGGTGAAGGAGCGGACGACGGACTGGTGGGACAGAGTAAGCCGGCCGGACTTCCCGGAGGAAGAGTTCCGGCGAGAGTTTCGGATGAGCAGACCGACGTTCGATCTGATATGCGAGGAGCTTGACGCGACGGTGACGAAGAAGAACACGATGCTCCGCGACGCGATCCCGGCTCCGAAACGCGTCGCCGTCTGCGTCTGGCGTCTAGCCACGGGAGCTCCGCTACGCCACGTGTCCGAGCGTTTCGGGCTGGGGATCTCCACGTGTCACAAACTAGTCATCGAGGTCTGCCGCGCGATCCACGATGTGATGATGCCGAGGTATCTCTACTGGCCTTCGGATTCTGAGATCCGATGGACGAAAGAGAGGTTCGAGTCGGCGCACAAGATCCCAAACGTCGTCGGATCGATATACACCACGCACGTGCCGATCATCGCCCCGAAAGTCCACGTGGCGGCGTATCTCAACAAGAGGCACACGGAGAGGAGCCAGAAGACGACGTACTCGATCACGGTCCAGGGGGTGGTCAACGCCGAGGGGAACTTCACCGACGTCTGCATAGGGAACCCGGGATCGCTCTCCGACGATCGGATCCTGGATAAATCGTCGCTCTCGCAGCAGCGGGCGGCGCGTGGGATGCTACGCGACGGGTGGATCGTCGGGAACGGCGGGTTCCCGCTGACGGACTGGCTTCTGGTGCCGTACGCGAGAAGCAACCTGACGTGGACGCAGCACGGGTTCAACGAGAGCGTGGGAGGGATCCAGAGGGTGGCGAAGGAGGCGTTCGAGAGGTTGAAGGGGAGGTGGGCTTGTCTGCAGAAGATGACGGAGGTTAAGCTGCTGGATCTTCCGTACGTGCTCGGTGCTTGCTGCGTGTTGCATAACGTTTGTGAGATGAGGAAGGAGGAGATGGCGCCGGAGCTGAGGTTCGAGGTGTTTGATGATGTGACGGTGCCGGAGAATAATATAAGATCTGCGGCTGCGTCTAGCGCGAGGGACCAGATCTCTCACAATCTCTTGCATCGTGGCCTCGCCGGGACAGGGACTCTGTAACTAAATGTTGGACTCTCTGTTTTGTCTTGGAACTGATTTTATTTTTTTTTGCAAAATTCTTTTTCCAGATTGGATACAAAAACAATAGTTGATTTGAGTGTAGTCATTGGCTTATATAATAGTAGCAATGTGTAATCTTTAGTTCTGTATTGTTCTCTATACAAATTGAATTCGAAACCTTCAAAAGCATTTTTTTTTTCTTTCTTGGTTTCTCATTCATGGTGGAAAGTTCTGTAAGAATGCTAATTTGGAGTTACTATATGTTTAGTTTGCTAGATAAGCATGTTCCTTAATCGTTCTTTTGGTAACACAACGTTACATGCATTTATCTTGTTTCACATGTCATATGCGTTCTACATTTTCTATATTAGATGCTAGCTGTGAGTAAATTATATTTGTGAAACAAACATTAAACACTACCATAACATAAAATTTCATTTACCAACCCAAACACTTCTTTCAAAAATACATATTTAGTTTTGTTATGTTTAGTTGATTGAGAATATATTATTCTAGTAAATTCTTCTATATGTGTATATATACAGAATCCATCAGACTTTTAAATTAATTGATTTTTAAAAAATTTAATATCTAAGGCAATGATTATGAGTCAATACTGGTTTCCTTTTGGTCCAAATTATTAGTCAATCAAATATGGAATATTCATATGATTCACCAATATTTAATTTAATCTTAAAGATCCTAATTATGGGTCCCCTTAATTATGTAATTGATTTTTGTTTTTACAAATCTGAATGCAGTTAAGGTGACATCAAAGGATGAAATGTTTTGGATTTAAGATCTTAGACTTAAATGAATGTGGATAACTACCAGAAACATAAGTGTTCGGACTATATATTAAACTGTTAAATCGTCATTCGTCAAAGCATCACAGCTTTGTTTGTTCCTAAGAAAAGCCATTTGGATACTTTTAAGCCAGCTTGAGTCCTTCATATTTACCAGATTACCCCTACTGTCACCATACGGGACCGACCATCCTCTAAAGTTATCCAATGGGTAATATCGTAACTTCGTAATAACCAATCTCCCCCGATCAAAAAAAAACAGCAAACCAACGAAGGCGCGGTTCGTCTCTCGATCCCGTCCTCTCATGGCTGCTGCTGCTGCTGCTGCAGGGACTTCGTTTGATTTCGAATTCGATTTCAATTTCGATTTCGAGCTCTTC
Source organism: Raphanus sativus (assembly GCF_000801105.2). Classification (NCBI taxonomy): domain Eukaryota; kingdom Viridiplantae; phylum Streptophyta; class Magnoliopsida; order Brassicales; family Brassicaceae; genus Raphanus; species Raphanus sativus. The sequence continues at coordinate 3,613,892 of NC_079514.1, forward strand.
ACGTACACATTTGATCGATTCAATCTCTCATAGGTCCCTGATTTTGGCGGGGAAGAGTTTTTTCTGTAATCGCGGGAAATCTGTAATTTTGGATTCGAAGGTAACGAGGTTTCTGTTCTCTCATCTTCTATATCTGAAGTGTGATCCGGGTTCTAGGATTCCGTTTCTGTTGGTTTCTCTGCTTATTGATCATGATTGACTTCGTCTCACGAAGTTCATGTGATTTTTTATTGATTCAGTTTTCTTCGAGGGTTTGTTTGCTGTGATTGAGTTTGCTTTGATCACTTCAAGATTGTGGTTTTTGATTCCGCTTTGTCACACTTTGCAGGTGCACCTTCTAAATAATTCGACAGCTGAGAATTAAGCATATATGTGCTGCAACTCCTCAACCTTGTCACGTGCCACTACGTGTGTAGTGTTTATAAATAAAACAGTGGACTTGCTTAAGCCAAGGGAATGTCATCAGCAGCACCTGGGAAGTCTGATCGTTCTTCTGGTGGGCCAGATAGGACTTCTTTATACAGGTCCAACTTAGCTGCTGCTGCTGCACATATGGAAAGATCTAGTAGCTTTCGCGAGACGGTTGAACATCCTCCTGTCCCGAACACTACGTTGAGGAGGAGCACTTCACCGTTAGCGCAAACCACCGACGTAACGAATTTCTTTCAGTGTCTGCGTTTTGATCCGAAGGTGGTTGCCGCGGATCACAAGTCTATTCGTCACGGTGACTTTAAGCGTCATGTGAGTATGGCTCTTGGGGTTCAAGGAGATGAATCTCCTAGCACAACAACGCTGAAAGGGAAGTTAGTTCCGTCTCCTGTACCAGAAGAGATCAAAAGACTCAAGGCTGGTCTACGCGAAAACAATGTCAAGGCCAGGTAGCTTATTACGATACGTTGATAGATCCTGTTCACATTGAACCGAAAAGAGATTTGGATTTCTGTTGTTGCAGGGAGCGTGTGAAAATTTTCAACGAAGCGTCGTCTGTATTTAACAAGTTTTTTCCTACTGTTCCTACAAAGAAGAGGTCTCGACCAGAAGGGTTTTCCAGTGACCGCTCTGGTTTAGGTAAAGGGGGAATTCAAGGACAGTCTCTGCCTGGTTGTTTTGAGTTTGACCAGCAAAAGCTTGAAGAGGGACCTAAAAGTGGTGCATTAAATAAGCGGACACGTACTTCCATGGTAATTCCTGATTTTTGTTTGGCTATATATGATTTTTGGTGCATTATCCTTGTGGAGCTGTTTTCACCAAATATATTGGTCCATATGTTTACTGAGTAGACATTTTGTGTCATGATGTAGTCTTTTATCAGAGCATATATTGAACCATTTTTGGTAGAATTACGGACTGTTATCATAGAATTAAACAGATAGTTATATAGGAACATCTTCGTGTAAGGTAATTGTGCTTCCAATGTTAAATGTATGTGAAATTTCATATTCAAGCCAGAATACAGAGCATTGGTCCTCTTAGAGTTTCCAATTTCTCTTTTTCTCTACAATGATTATTGTGTTCTAACCTTATAAAGTATTTTCATACCGCAAGATGTTTTTAATTATGGGTTCTAACTTCTAAATAAGAAAAGCATCTGGCAGTTATTGTTAACTTATGTTACTTGTTACTAATTGGTAAGTACAAATTCAATTTTTTTTTTTAATTTTGCTGTTATGTGATACAGATGGATGTTCGGAGTAATGCTGTTGTCCGACAATCTGCTGCTGTAGATAGGGATAAAGACACAATGAGACTAGCAAATAATCATAATGCAGTTCAGGGTGAAGATCGATATTCAATTGGCATTGATGGTTGGGAAAAGTCGAAAATGAAGAAAAAACGATCTGGCATAAAAACAGATGGTCCTTCTAGTTTGGCTTCAAATAAAGCAGTTGATGGTTACAGGGACTTGAAGCAGGGCATACCAAAATCAACTGGGGATTCCAGGTTGAGATTAAATGGTGACTCGAACATGTCAAGGTATGGCTTACTATTAGATCGTAACTTTTAGGTTCAATTTTTAATTTTGATTCTTTCCCAAATTTCCTCTTTAAGCTTCTTTTGTTTTGTTAAGAATTCATTGAATGACACAAGTAGAAAAGAAACAAAGTTAAAGTGAGAACAACATTTCCTTTATAAAGATTAGTGACCTTGATTCGACAATTGCTTTAATCCCCTTGTTGGTTATGGAATTTAGGTTGGTGGCTGAAATTATACCGAAGATCTTTTGTTTAGCGCCTGTCTGATTGAGCACAATCTCTTCTTTCATTTCTCTGCCGTCTGTCAGTACAGGTTATTGTGACTCTCTTTTAATGGTCATTCAGTTGATTAATGTTTCTGTGTCCATTACTCGTGTAGGCATGGGACAGTAAACGGGGCTGCTCCATATGGAAGATCTGATAGCCTCTCTCGGCAGACAGGCTTGGCAGGGGGTTCCTTGCCCTCCAGGGATTCAGATCACAATTCGTTGTACAATGAGAAGAGAGAACGAGCTATTGCTTCAGATAAGGAAAGAGTGAATCTCAGGGCTATCAACAAGTATGTGTTAACAAACTTACAATCTAACTATTGGTCTGGCCTGTATTATTTCTGATGTTCTTTTATAAAATTCTTGTTACTCTCTGTTGGTTTCTTTTCAGGTCAAATATTCACGATGAATCCAATTCTTCAAGCCCAAAAATAAATGTTACAGTTCGTGGTCCGAGATCAGGATCAGGGCTTCCTCCTAAACTTTCTCCGGTTGTCCATAACACTCCTTCTCCAAGTGATTGGGACATTTCTGGTTGTACAAACAAACCTCCATTGTTGTCTGGGGTTCCTAATCGCAAGCGTATGACATCAAATCGGTCTTCATCACCACCTGTAACGCAATGGGCCAGTCAAAGACCACAAAAGATATCCCGTGCTGCAAGGAGAACGAACTTGGTCCCAATTGTTTCAAGCAATGAAGACATTCCTTCATCAGATAACATGTCAGATGTTGGTTGTAGTGAAACAGGTTTTGGATTTCAAAGACGCTCGCCAGCAGCTTCTCCTCGAGTGAGATTAAAAGGCGAGAATAGCTTGTCTACAACAGCTTTATCAGGAAGTGAAGAATTTAGCCCCCCTGAGATCAAATCTAAAGACCAGGGAAAGCAATCTGATGAGGTCGATGGGAAAGCTACTCTGAACGTTCGTAAGCTCTCCATCACTGGTTTACAATCGAGAAAGAACAAGCTTGTCCTTGGAGAAGGGCTTGGGGATGGAGTGAGGAGACAAGGAAGGACAGGCCGTGGCTTTGGCTCAACAAGGTCTGTCAACCCAATGGGAGTTATGAGACATGGAACAACAAAACAACTTCGCAGTGCAAGAAATGACAAGAATGAAAGGTAGAGAACTCTGTTTCAAGCACCTGTAATTAGGTTTCGTGAGGCTTAGTTTTTAACGCTCTCTGCAGCAGGGCAGGTCGTCCACCCACTAGGAAGCTCTCTGACCGCAAGGCTTACAAACGTCAGAGAAATACATCGGCAAACGCTACAACACTAGATTTTCTTGGTCAGTTCAATTAATCAGATTGTGTTCTTTAGCAGGATTGGTGTTTCTTCTTTCTTTATAAGTTATAATACTTTTATTTTCTGTATTGGCTCAGATGATGGGCATGAAGAGCTACTAGCTGCTGTTAACTCAGCTATAAGCTTTGGTAAGCAATTCTTTGGTTTCTCATTTATGTCTTTTTTTAATATATTTTCTTATCTAGATTAATCCGTCTGGTTCTTTGATACAGCTCAGAATTTTCCTAGCTCTTTCTGGAAACAAATGGAGCGCTACTTTTGCTTTATATCTGATTCACATATCAATTTCGTAAAACAACTGGTAATTCGTTTTCCTGCATTTCATAAGATAGATTATAAACTTGAGACCTCATAGTTTTAAGGATGTGACAGATCATTGTATATCTCTCTATGCATGTGTAGCACTTAAATACGTCCTGCATAGTAGTTTTTCTCATTTTATTAAATGTCACTACCGTTTTCTCTTTCAGGGTGACTTCTCCTCCATGGGTACTACACCAGTTGGGACATCTTCAGACTTCGATGGTCGTGAAAATTTTGCCGAGGGACTTACAACCAGCAGAATGGATTCTAAAGCTTCGCCCCTTTATCAGAGGTTGCTATCAGCTCTGATTTCAGAGGAGTCAGCCAGTGTAAATGAAGATTTACAATTTGATGGATTTGGAGCCGATGCTGAGTCAGAATTCAGTGTCTTGAATCATAAGGAGTTCAATGGTTATAGAAGTGATAGATTGGAACTTGATGATCTAGAAGATGATGTGTCTGTTATCCCGCTCAAGGGTGTTAACAGCTCACCCCACAATGTCAATGGAAGATTTACAGATCACTCATCCATCGACTTCTCAGACATTCAATATGAAACTCTGGGGATAGATGAGAAGATATATTTGGAAGCTCAATCTATTGGCATTTGCTTGGAAACCATGGTATACTCCCCTGAAGTTCAGTTACTTCAGAAATGCTACCTACTGTTGCTATTTGATTTGGATTTAGATTTCTTATAGTTCCAGGCTGATTGATGTGTTGTCGTTGTGTTTTCTTGCAGCCTAATATTTCAAACACGGAGGATGAAGGAATAGTCGAGGAGATCAAAACGTTAGAGGAGGCTGTCTACGAGGTGGTATGTTTTCTCACGTGTTTTTTTACCTTCCTTTTAACAACTTGACAATTTATGATTACTTTTCGCTTTTGATTTACATGTTACTACTACTGTGTGTCTCAAGATAGCTAACTTTGTGATGTTGTCTATCTTAAAACTTAAGGGTTCCAAGAAGAAAGAGATGTTGAATCGGTTACTAACGCCTGCCCTAGAGATGAAAGAACGTCAGGAGAAGTATGAATTTGTCTTTCTTCTGATTTTCTTGCACGTCTTTAATGATCTGAATAGTGATCTGACTTCTTCTGATATTTTTCTCCTTACATATAGTGAGTTTGATCGGCTCGGTTACGAAAAACTCATCGAAATGGCATATGAAAAGAGCAAGGTAAGTTCTTTTCTTTGGCTACTTTGGGTCATTCCAAGTTCATGTTTTGATAATTTTTATTTGGTTTTTTGTTTTTACAGGCAAGTCGGCGGCATCACTCCGCTAGTGGAAAGAGTTCGGCTAACAAGATATCAAAGCAGGTCGCATTTGCTTTCGTGAAACGGACGCTTGGAAGATGTCGTCAATTTGAAGAGATAGGCAAAAGCTGCTTTAGTGAGTCTACATTCAAGAACATCCTCGTTGCTGGGTTGACACAAGTTGAAGATAATCCCACGGACAAGGAGGAAGATATTTTATCAGCTTCAAGTATGATATCCTTTTGGCCTTACTATTTCGAATCCACAAACTCTCTGTTAACTCGAATCTCTCTCTTTTTTTGTCTGGCAGCACCGATAGGATCACAACCAAGCTCATCATTGGCACAGAACAGAGAGACTTCTGAACATACTTTACGGGAAGGGAAAGATGAAACGATGTGGTCAAATAGAACGAGGGAGAGAGAGTTGCTACTTGATGATGTGTGTGGGACACCATTTTCAAGCAGTACAAAAGGGAAGAGAAGTGACAGGGACAGAGATGGAAAAGGACAGGCGGCTTCATCATCGAGAGGTGGAGGAACTAACAAGATCGGTTGGCCTGCACTGTCCAATAACGCCAAGGGTGAACGGAAGTCGAAAACCAAACCTAGGCAGAAAGCAACTCCTATGTTTTCTTCTCCTTCTGTCAGTATCCCGGAGCAGAACAGAACATCATCGTCCAAACCAACTAATAGCAACAACAGCGAGTATAGTAACTTGGAGACACTGGACGAGACAGAGCCACTCGACCTATCTGGCCTGCAGATACCAGACGGTTTAGGTGGTCCAGATGATTTCGACGCACAAGCAGGAGATCTAAGCTCATGGTTGAACATCGATGACGATGTGTTACAAGATAATGATATAGACCTCCTTGGACTTCAAATACCCATGGATGATCTTTCAGACTTAAAGATGATGGTATAAAGCTCCCACCCTTATGTCTTTATTTCTGTACAGCCTCCTCTGTTATACTATTAGCGAAAAAGAAAGATGAGTAAAAGGAAATACAAGTTTTGGCTCCCAGAAAGAATAACCACTCACCATCAGTATCATCATCATCATGTTTAGGGGCTCTTTCTTTCTGTTTCTTTATAGGGTGATTACTAGGGATGGTGGTGAAACTGTTTTTGTTTATTGGGTGATGGGTGGTGTATACTCCGGCGGTTAAGATAGGTCAGTAGTTAAAAACGTCGGGAAAGATAGTGATAGTAATGTTGTGTAGTGATATATAGATAAGTCTCAGGTTTTCTTTTTTCGCTTTTGTAACCTCAGAATCATTATTGTTGCCTCTGTACATACATTTTATGTTCCTTAATAAAATTCAGCTTCTAATACATGAATAAATTAAATGTCATACTATATTGATCCTTTTATTTGTATTTCTGTTGATGTACTTTTTCTTATGTACAAGGTAAGACAGGAGAAAATCTAATTACTATCGTTTTCTGCATTCTCCAAAACGCCATCTAGTTAAAAAGGATTCTATATGAACAGTAGGAGAGAATGGTTCAGACTTTAGAATTTTTATTACAGAACTGGGAAAGAGTACACAAGCGAACGGTCTGAAAAAGTTCCAAAAGAAAAGAAAAGGGTCTGCTTCTTCTTATGACAAGATCACTATATGACTTCAAAGTTCTTGTGTCGCTGCTCTTGATTCTGAACCCTAATAGATTTGACATGCCGTAACAAATCTCTCCGTATAATCACTCGAAGTACATTTTCAGTTTTTTTTTTAAAATAATATTCTTACATTCTTAACACAGTCACGTACATCTGCGTAATATCAATTCACTATTATCGTAGTTTCATCTGAAAATAAATTACCATACACTAATGTGTAACCAAAAATGCAAACCACCAATAGTAATTAATGTATGTATAATTTAGATTTATGATTTCACTTGTATTGTATGTGAAAACAAAGGGATGAAGACCGTCTCTAAGGACAAAACAGCATGTTCAAAGCAAAAGGAAAAAAACTCATACTATCTCAAAGAGAAATCAAACCGACGCAGCAACACAGCCAAACCCTTCACATGATTCGACAGGAAAGGTAAGCGCATCAACACACTCAACTTTTCCCCACACCTCACGTCCATTGCGTCTTGATTCTACAGAAATCTTGGCATACCAAATTGTGTTCCTTCGTTTGGTTAGAGACGGGTACCACATAACTAAAAGTTGGCCACCAAAGCCCACCAGTCCAAAGTCAATCCCAGTTTCCAAACCTCTTGTAGGATGCTTACGGAGTTTCTCCAAACCCTTGATCTCCCTCCACTCTATACTTTCATTCTCAAAGCCAGACCACATTAAGTTCCCTGAATCAGTGCAACCGTATGTTACATTCCCCATCTTAGCCCAAATATATACGGAATCTGTTGTGAAACTTGAATTCTCTCTTACAAGTTTCCATGTACCATTTTTCGGGTCGTAAGAGTATTCCTTCTCATCTGCGGCTACGTAAAGTTTCCCTTCGAACACGTTAACTATGTAACATTCATTATTATTATTGCGTAAGTTATTACGTAAGTCGTCTTCGTCAGCGCCAGGACCAGGAAAGGCTGTCCAAGACTCAGTTTTTACGTCAAATACCTCAATCCAGTTGGCATAGTACTTGTCAATATCACAACCTCCCATCACATATATTTTCTCGTCGAGTAAAACTGTCTCCGCATTCTCCCGTGCCACGATCATGTTAGGGGCATCACGCCATGTGTGACTCCGACAATCGAATATCCGAACAGAGGAAGATGGTTCCGGGTAGGGTCCACCACTTATGTAAATTTCCGGACCAACTGTCGTCGTGTAATATAGGTCGGGAAAAGAATTGGTAGAAGAGCGAGGTATAGGAACAACCGACATTACACTTGGGTCCCGCTTAAACCCAATTTTGCTTTTCAGTTTGGTTCTCTTTTTATTAGGTTCAAGGCTAAACCAGCTTGCACATGGATGATCGGGCAACTTTAACCAGACATAGACGCATGTTTCATCTGCTCCTACTTGAGATCGCGTCTTGTAGATCTCCATAGATGATAAGAGAGAGTGGAATCTCTTTGAGACGAGAGAGAGCAATGGGTACTTCCATCTGGAGACACGTGCAAGAATGTTTTCTATGATTTCGTCAGGTAGTGAAGAAAACATCGACGGTAGCTCAGGAACCGTCTTCTTCTTTTTGGTTGGTTCAACTTTGTGGGAGATCATGATCAGCCGAAGATACAGTATAGAGGCTGTGGAGAGGGAACATATGATATATATATATATATATAGGGTTAATAAACACGTTTAGGTCTTTACATAAGTTAACGCATGTAGAAAGAAAGACCTTTTGATATTTATTTATTTTGGTAAAATAAGACCTTTTGATATTCTTATTGGATTTTGTTTCTTTTTCGATTTTAGAAAGGTGGTCAATGATGTCAAAAAAAAAAAGGTGGTCAATTAATGGCATGTATATATTTCTATCAAATATAACTCATTCAAATATGGACTTTATTCTACATTGCCACACTTACTCCCATGTGTATTCTCTCTTGCCCCACTTCATAAAGGAAAGTATTCTCCATAGCCACACATGGAAAAAAACTATTCTATTTGCCACACCAAAATTCTACTTGCCCCACTTTTTTTTTTCATATTTCTCTTCTCCTTCTTACCCTTAATATTATATTAATATCTCATACCCACTATATTTTTTAAAATTAAAATCAAAATCAGACCCCACTTTCCTCTCTCCTCTCTCCTCTCTCTCTTCCCCCTTCCCACTATGTCGATCATCTCCCTCCAATTTTTTCCATAAATTCTCCCATAAAATCTCAAACCTAACAAGCGGTCCCCACACCAATCCACCTCTCTCCTTCTCACAGCTGTCGCCTCATGTCTTCTTTCTCCCATCTTGTTTTCTCTTCCCCAACCAGAAACGATTTTTTCTCATATTCTTAGCTCCATTGACGATTTTGAAGATTTTTTTGAAGGAAATTGGTACGTTTTTTTTCACGAAATTCTCATAATAATATACTACTTATGTTTTATGTATTATGTGAAACGAAAAATATCAACATCTTGCTGTAAAAATCGTGAGAGTTTTGAAAGAAAAATTAAAATAATGTTTGAAGAAGATTTTGTATTGTTCTCTATTTTTAACACGGTTTTGAAAGAAAAAAATATGAAAATTGTGTTAGACGATAATCTGGGTTGTGTAACACATTATTAGTTGATTAAAAAAACTTAAACTGATGAAAAACTAAAGTTTTAGGTAAAAATGAAAGTTTTAGGTATATTGTTATGAAAAGGGATGTTTAAGGGTAATTTTGTATATTTCTTCTTATTTTGCACTGTTTTAAACCATAATAATGCATTACAATAGTGGTAGACGATATTGTGGGTTGTATAACATCCTCTTGATCAATTATAAGTGTTAAATCGAAAAAAACAAAAATTTATAAGAACTACTAGAACGACTGGTATTACTAAAGTGAAAGTGTATTACTTGTATTACTTGTATTATTGTATCGACTATGTATCAAAGATCTTGGACAACTTAGATTCTTTAAATGGTTAACTAATCATAATTTTATTTTTTTCAGAGAATTCTATGGCTTCTCCTATTACAATCATATGTTTTGACAATGGAGAAAGTTACATCAAGGATGGGGCTGAGATTAAGTGGATCTTGGGAGAAGATCAAATCCACACTCTAGTGATGAAAACATCTGTGGAAGAGGTTACATATTCTGAATTGGTCGAGTATATATGCAGAAAGATTAAGGAAATGGAGATGGGATGGTGAAGATTAGTTACTTTCAATTGGTATTGTATTCAAACAAGCGTGAACTACTAGTACTGCTAGAACTACTATATGTAATATAGACTACTAGGAACTACTATGGCTCTAACTGGTGACCATTAAATTAGGAATATGAATGAGTAGGAAAGGAATGAATAGGAATAAAATCAATGGAATTAAAAGGAATATTTATTACTTTTGTTCCATATCAATTTTGATAAGAAATATTTTTGTTCTATGGTTCCTTAAAATTTAAGGAATGACAAGGAATCAGACGGAACAAAAATTCCCTATAAATGGTGTAATTTTTAAAGAATGAGTGGGAATGGATCATTCCCCTTGGTTCCTTATGTCACCAGTTAGAGCCTATGTATTACCCTGAACTACCAGAAAACTACTCCGTATTACTATTTGTTATGCATGTTTCTAAGAACCTTAATTTTCTTCTTATTATTTATTTTTAAAAGATGTATCTCGTAAATTACGTGATTATATGTCCATGCATGTGTTTATTTGTCAAAATAAACATAAAATACTCTTAAAATCTCAAGTTGTTAGAAAATTTCTCATTTTAATAGAAAACACCCTTATACTTCCTAGTTAATGTCTTGATAGGAAGGCCATCATGAGATGAATTTCAGAAAACACATATTTTCTGAAATTTTTTTCTGTCAATGTGTTAAATACAATCTAAAACTGTCTAAATATATTGGTATTACTAATTAATTTAGTTTAATGACGTTGTATTACTAAAAAATATTATAATTTGCAAAAATATTACTATGAAGAATGAAATATTACTACTACCTTGAGTATTACTAAGAGTAAAATAAATATCACTTTAATATTCAAACATGTTTATTTAATATTATCTTTTACACGTTTTAGACATGTATTTTTTTTTACAATGTGTTACACGTTTTAGACATGTGTCTTAAGTTTATTTTTTTTTATTTTCATGAAGTGTTGACAATGTTTTTGTCATAGTAATACCTAATAAACCTATTAGTACAAATTTTTTTCTTAGGATATGGGTTGCCTTGTCTTTAATTAAGCATGAAATTAAAAACTCAATGCTTACATATTTTTTATTTATACTTGTAAATGTTCATCATGAAATTAAAAATTCAAAGTTTACATATTTTTATTCATAATTTTATAATGTTTATCATAAAACTAAAAACCCAAAGTTGTACTCTTCCAAGATTCCAAATCTCCAACATGTTAGCTCTCTTCTGAGGCTTCAACATCTGTTCTCACGAACTCCAAAGTCTGCAGCAACAAAATAATCACTCAACAAAGTCAAAGAACACACTTATATATTCGCTATACAAACTCTTATGTTACTGAGTCACTAACAAACAACAATAGCATAACAGAAAACTAAGAGACTACATAGCAACTTAGCTTACCATCAATAGGTCTGACTAATTCTTTTAGCTTAACAAAATAGATAAAACTGATGTTTCTGAATGCTGTTTAAAAAGAACTAAGAGACCACATAGCAAACTTAGTCAGAAACTTCAAACTGCAGTCACACATTCAAATGAGACAGCAACAAGCTAGTAACAAAAAAAAAACTGAGAGAACACAATCTGTGTTACACAAGCCAAACACAACCATTCATGAGTCAGTGACACATTCACAAGTAATTCACAAGAAGTCAAGAACTTAAAACAGAGTATTTACCACATGTTAGCAGACAAAAGGCCATGACTTATGAGTGAAGGAAGGTCATTAAAGCTAAAATAATACAGGGGTTGCAACATATATTTAACAAGTCGTGACTTCGTGCAAACAGAAGAAAAAAAAGTCACTCACTATAAATAGACTGGAGAGTTATCAACTTATCATTCATCTCTTCGACAGAAGCGAGGATATCAGGTTGCTTGGGAGGTACAACAATTCTTCTGCTTCCTGCTAATGTTTTTTTAACTGATGCTGATCTTTCGCTTCTTTGATCAGATGACCTGAGAGAACCGGTTGGTGAATCCAAGCTCATGTTTGGGATCCAACCGCTGAGCCGTATCTGCTCAACCGGTTTTTAATCGGATCTTCTCAACCACAATCCTTTCAAACCCACAATAAAATCAATCAAAAATTGAAGAAAAATATACCTTTTTACACAGAAGAGCGAAAAGAGAAGATGGATTTGGGTTAGAAAAATTAAGAAATCAGAGAAAGAAAGGACAAGAGGGATTAAGGGAAGACCGGAGAAGAAGCGATGGATGCGGTGGACTTCATCATCTTCGTCGGTTCTAGGGTTTTCAGAGGAAGAGAAAAGTGGAGATTAGATTTCTGGGAAAAGAAGAAGTTGAGAACGACAGACTTTTTTTTTTTTTTTTTTTGTAACGGCGTTGAGAACGACAGACAAAGAGGGAAAAGATAGCAATGCGCGGGTCGTCCGAGTTATAGTGGATCGAATCAAATAGTTAGGTTGGATCTTGTAAATACTTGGTTTCAGTAAGGGCAATATCGATTTTCACCATGTTTTTATTAAAATATAATAAAATTTATAATATTTTTTATTGGTGGGTTAAATTAGAATGAAGATGGGAGTGAGTGTGGCAATCTAGAATAAAGTCCCTTCATAAATCATTTAATTTTCTTTTTCTTTTAAATACAGAAATATTAGTAAATACTAAACTACCCTTAACAATACTACAAAACTACAGTTAAACCTAATCTAATCCTCTAGCCTAATCAGAGTATTTCCTTCTCTCCTCTTCCACCTAGATTCACTACGTCCTTCTCCACATCTCTCCCTTTTTTTTTGCTGAAAATCCAAATTGATGAAATCACTTTGTCCTTTTTTCTTCTCGTTGTTCGAAATCATTCTGAAATCAAGTGCTATGAATCACACTTCTTACAGAAACCTTCGATTTCATCTATAACAGAAGCCTTCTATTCCATCTTCTTCATTCTAAAAAAATCTGGGTATCTTTTTCGTTCTTCTTCTCTTTCTTTTGAATTCTATGCTCATTTGTAATGTGGGTTCGAAAATAATGGATAGAAATATGTGTGTGGATGCTTAAATTCGTGAGATTGAATTAATGAGTGAATGTTTGAATTTTAACATATGTGTTTGGTAACCACTTGATATCTTTCGCTGATATCTTGTTATCTTTTTTTTTTATGTTTGTGTTTTATTGAACATATGTGATGAACGGATTCAGAAGATTCAGACTATCAAGATGATGGAAGGTATCTTCATTTGTGCTGCTCCTCACTGTCTCAGGTCTTTCCTCAAGAAACCTGACTTTGAATCCCATGTCCATCACCTCCACGCCTCCCTTTTACTACCCGATGCTCCTCTTGATAAAGAAGATGGCAACGACTCTGACCTTCAGACCACAAAGCACCAATCTTCTACTTCTTCTGACTCCACACTCATGAGAGGTCCCTTAAGATCCCACCAGCAGCAGCAGCCTCTTCCGTTACTACGCAGGTCACCTTCCTTGTCAAAGCCACTCTCTCGATTTGGGAGTTACCCTGCAGATAACAACGATAACTCTCGTCCTCCCGGTTTCGAAACCGCTAGTCCTAAACCGGGAATCCGGTTCCCTGACTACCCTCTACCTATGAATATGATGCAACCACCGCCCACCATGCCCATTCCCAACAATCGTTTGCCTCAGCAGTTTAGCTTTCCGCCTTATCCAACAACTGATGGATCGTCTCAGCAATTCTACAATGGTGCACCTTTTGAGATGACAAGACCTGAAGACAGAACAAGGTTCTGCGCTCGGGTATCAGCAGCAGCAGCAGCCTGTGCCAACGATGAATCTGAGTTTCCAAGGATCTTATCATCCTCAGTCCTCGTGGAATCCTGGTATGGAACCGCCTCAACATGTTAACATGGGTAGAGACGCTCAAGGTTTCGGGTGGCAACAAGACAACCGTGATGACTTTGGGCAGGAGTAGTAACTATTAAGACTTGTTTCAACTCTTCTTCTTCTTGTATGTACTGTTTAAAACTATTTGTCTGAAAGTTTCAAAAAGTGGCTCTCTAATGCTTCTATCTTTAGAACCAATGTCTCTCTTCTTGATCAGTGTGAATCTGATTTTGGGTTTTAAGGTTTTTGAAAATGCTATGTGTTGTATGATTGTCTTTGCATCAGGTTTGGACCAATATAGTATAAGGCAGTCTGAGTTTTAAGAAAACACATTTGTACTACTAGGTTTATTAGGTATTACTAAGACAAAAACATTTTCAATACTTTATTAAAAAAAAATGACATATGTCTAAAACGTGTAACACATTGTCGACATTTTGTAAAAAAAACCTATGACATATGTCTAAAACGTGTTGATAGACAAAAATGTTTGAATATTAAAATAATATTAATTTTACTCTTAGTAGTACTCAAGCTAGTAGTAATATTTCATTCTTCATAGTAATAATTTTGCAAATTACAACATTTTTTAGTAATACAACCTCAAGAAATTAAATTTAATAGTAATACCAATATGTTTAGACAATTATAAACTGTATATAACACATTGGCAGAAATTATGTATTTTCTGAAATTCAGCCTATTATGGCATTCCCATCAAGACATTAGTATGGAAGTAGAAGGATGTTTTATATGGAAATCAGAAAATTTCTACCAACTTGAGAATTTAAGAGTATTTTACGTCTAATTTGGCAAATAAACACATATATGAACATATTATCACGTAATATATGAGCTACATCTTCTAAAAATATATAATAAGCAAAAAATATAAACTTCTTAGAAATATGTATAACACATAGTAGTCTAAGGTAATACAAGATAGTACAAAGTAGTCCTAGTAGTGCTAGTAGTCCATGTACACATTTATATAAATAAAAATATAATATCAAATCTTCAAATTTATATAAAATAATGTATATCTTTCAGCTTCAATAAAAATGTAATTTTGATATTTTTCACAAGATTAAAATGATGTGAATGCATTCATGATCTTAATAAATACATCTATTTAATCAAAAGGTTGTAAGACAGATAAATTATTTATAAAACAAAAACAGTTTGTAAATAATGTTAAAGTTAAAATATAGTTAAATGAACATGAAGAATTTAATTTTGATAATTTTCAAAAATATTAAAAATAATCTGATGCATTCATGCTCCTAATAAATCCATCTATTTAATCAAAAGTTTTTAATACAAATAAATTATTTATAAAATTAAAGCATTTTTGTTTAATCATTGAAAGTTAAAATAGATATAACTGAATTGAAATCCTAAATGATAGATATCTCTATTTGTCTTACTCTTTCTGCAAATACTTGATATCTCCATTTGCCTTTATCTCATGCCTATACTTGATGTAACTTCCTCCATTGTCAACACATATGACTGTAATGGGAGAAGCCATATAATTCTCTGGAAAAAAATTATGATTAGTTAACCATTTAAAGAATCTAAGTTGTCTAAGATCTTTGGTACATAGTCGTTCCAGTAATACAAGTAATACACTTTCACTTTAGTGATACCAGTCGTTCCAGTAGTTCTTATAAATTTTTGCTTTTCTCGATTTAACACTTATAATTGATCAAGAGGGTGTTATACAACCCACAATATCGTCTATCACTATTGTAATGCATTATTATTGTTTAAAACAGTGCAAAATAAGAAGAAATATACAAAATTGCCCTTAAACATCTATTTTCATAACAATATACCTAAAACTTTCATTTTTACCTACAACTTTAGTTTTTTCATCAGTTTAAGGCTTTTTAATCAACTAATAATGTGTTACACAACCCAGATTATCGTCTAACACAATTTTCATATTTTTCTTCTTTCAAAACCGTGTTAAAAATAGAGAACAATACAAAATCTTCTTCAAACATTATTTTAATTTTTCTTTCAAAACTCTCACGATTTTTACAGCGAAATGTTGCTATTTTTCGTTTCACATAATACATAAAAAATAAGTAGTATATTATTATGAGAATTTCGTGGAAAAAAAACGTATCAATTTCCTTAAAAAAACCTTCAAAATCGTCAATGGAGTTAAGAATATGAGAAAAAATTGTTTCTGGTTAAGGAAGAGGAACAAGATGGGAGAAAGGAGATGACAGCTGTGGGAAGGAGAGAGGTGGATTGGTGTGGGGACCGCCATGATTGAATTTTGGAGGGAGGTTGACGTAATGGAGAGGGAAGAGAGAGAGGAGAGAGGAAAATGAGATCTGATTTTGATTTTAATTTTAAAAAATAAAATGGATATAAGATATTAATATAATATTAAGGGTAAGAAGGAGAAGAGAAATATGAGGAAAAAAAAGTGTGGCAATTAGAATTTTGGTGTGGCAAAAAGAATAGTATTTTTGAAGCTGTGCAATGGAGAATACTATCCTTCAAATATCCATCTCTTTTTTTCATATTTGTCACGTTTATTTAATAATATTATATCACGCTAACCGAAAGTAACATATTATAAAGTGGATAGGACAAAAAAGAAGAACAAAAAAAAAAAAAAAAAGTTGGAAGATATGATACCAGAGTCACATTTATGTTTCATTTGCACGTTTAATAGCTACATCTAATTCACTTGAAATCAACATGTGAAAAAACTCTCACATATAGCATTGGTTAGAAACAAAGATTCATGTGAACAGGGGTATATATGGATATGACAAATCGTGATAGACGGCGTAATTATTTAACAAGTGGAAGGAGAAAAGAAGAAGAGGAGAGATAATTATATCAAACATGGGACTCACTCACTTAGACAGACTCCTCTAAAACTAGACTAGAGAGCAAAACAAAGTCTGCCCATTTGCTTAATAAAAACATCTCTATACATTTGCTACTAAACAGGGGGTATGTTAGAGAAGGAGAAACCTTGGTATCCTTTGTAAGCATAATACGCGATCCGAGTGTAGTAAAACCCTGGGATGAACAGAAGACACCCGAGGACGATGAAGAAAATCCCTGCTTTCACCCAAAAATATCAAACAATGAGAATCAAATATTCATTTACCTGAGAGCTCATCTCCCAAAATCAAAACAATCTTAGCTGATGAGAGAGAGAGAGAGAGCCGCCTATACATAATCAGAGGAACAAAAAAAAAAGCCTCTTGTATTCATCCAAATCCACTCTAGATCTCAAGAGCGCACAATGCTAAAAATAAAAACAAATCACACACACCTTAGCTAAGTAACCAAAGAGCAGTTACAATCTAATCTATCATCTTTCATCACCTAGGATTCTTCTCAAATCTAAATACTTACTAAAACAATCTGAGCTGGAAAAAACTGATTATTTCTTTCTAACTCTTTCTCTCAAACTAGGATTCCGCTAAGAACAAATGAACCTAAGAGGACCACAAGCATTGAACAGCAGCAGAGCTACACAGAAGGTAACGAAAATCGCTAACCGTGGCCTCGATCGCCGCCGACTCGATTGTACGCCATGAAGAAGCCGGAGACGATTCCTAAGGCTCCGAACACGAGGAGAGCCACCGCGAGTGCGATCTCCTTTACCGGCGGTCGGTTATTGACGGTGTATGAGGTCTCGAACATCATGTCCTCGTCTGATATCGAGAACGCGTGGTCCACGTACGCCATTTGCCCACAGCTCCGTGGATCGAGAGATCAATCAATGGTGAAACGAAACGATATAGAAAGAAACCAGAATCACTGTGAATCAATCGGCGTCTAAAGACCAGAAGATTCCAAAGCTCGAGAAGTTTTACAATATAATGAGTCTCTCTTCTCTTCTCTTGTGATGGAGACGGATCGAAGAAGTTCGGTGCAATTTCATTTATCGTGGAAATTCGTGCCGGATCTGTTATTTAAATGCAAACTACGCGTCGTTTTGCTTAATTTTGTTTTCGAAAAGAAAACAACACAACGTGCGATAAATTTTGTAAAAAATAATAGAAAAAACAATAATTCACACTGAGCAAGCTCACAACGCACCAAAGTGAAACCGTGTATAGATAATGCATAGATAATGCTCACTAACGTATTGCAAATTCAAGCGACTCAATCAGTGTTCGGCGTTGTTTGGGTTTTCGGTTCGGGTCGGTTTGGTTTATTCGATTTTCAGATTATTCGGATTAAGATATTTAGGAATTATATATTTTTTGAATCAGTTCGGTTCGAATAATATAGGATTTGGGTCGGGTTTCTATTTCTTATAATCCGAAGTGGAACCGTACTATAAATAATTCGAGTTTAAAGGTAAAAACTCCGGAAAATTCGAATTAAACGCAAAAAACCGAAAAATATTAGAGTAATTTAGGTAGTTCATGTTTTTCTGGAAAATTTTATTTATAAATTATATTTTATATATATTAAAACTAAAAGTAAGTAATATTTTGAATATATTCAAACTATTCGAGTATCCGTTCGATTTTCAGTCTGCGCCGGTTTGGTTAGTAAAATTATTTTTTTCTCTCAAAACGGCAGAACGTTCGCGTTTAGCTTTCACGAAATCCGATCAAGGATAATATCATCCGAGTATCCAAACAGAGCAGACTCTTCACTCAGTGCTTAGAGTAGATAGATCCAACGTGAGGAATCGGATCCCAGTAAACGCCTCCGAGAACCGGATCCGCCATGTCAGAAACCTCCGTCGAATCCTCAATCGACCCTCTCTTCCACCTCCTCCGCACCGTCCCATTCTCCTTCCTCCGACCCCCTCGTCTCCGCCTCAAGCTCCCAACCTTCACACTCCCATCTCCCATGACCGTCTTCTCCCTCATCCTCCTCACCTACTTCCTCGTCATCTCCGGGTTCATCTACGACGTCATCGTCGAGCCTCCGGGCATCGGATCGACCCAGGATCCGGTCACGGGGGCGATTCGCCCCGTCGTGTTCATGTCGGGTCGGGTCAACGGGCAGTACATAATCGAGGGGCTCTCGTCGGGGTTCATGTTCGTGATGGGCGGGGTCGGGATCGTGATGCTGGATCTGGCGTTTGATAAGAATCGAGCTAAGAGTGTGAAGGCGTCTTATGCCAAGGCGGGTGTTTCGTCGATTGTGATTGGTTATGTGATGAGTATGTTGTTTATTAGGATTAAGATCCCTGGTTATCTCCATTAGGGTCATATACATCGCTTTATTAAACCAGACTCTAAATGTTAGCATTTGATATTATCAATCTCATCGTTTGAATTTTTGTGTTGGTAAACAAATAAAAGTAGAGATTTTGTTATATTTGTATAATTTTAATTAAATGATTTACAATAACAAGTTTGAAATGTGAATGCCGATTATATACATACTCTTTTATACATTTAGTGATGACTTAAGTAAATGGTTGATAGATAGAATGAATGTTCTTTATTATTATCATCTGCTGAAATATGTTCTTGGAGAGAAGATAGACCGAGGTGAGATACCAGGGAACCTGTTGGAAGCCAAGATATCAATGGGACGGTACTCAGGCATGATGAGACCTTCTCTCTCTTCCCTAGTCCAAGCCCTTGATCTCCCATTGAACGTTCCATACTTGACCAGTTTACGGAAACCCCACGACTTCTTCTTCGGCGATGTGTTCACAAGTCTACCGTTCATCTTCTGGCTCAGATACTCTCTCACCGCCTGCAAGCTCTGCTCCACGACCTCTATAGGTGGTGACACGATCGGGTTACCCTCCGCGCTCAGCTTCCTCAGCCGCCTCATGCAGCCGATGGACTCAGGCAAGACCGTGATCTTGTTGTAGCTGATGTCTAGCTCGAGGAGGTTCATGAGGAGACCGATGGAAGATGGGAGTGCGGTGAGGTACTGGAAGTTCTGACTGACGTTGAGGATCTCGAGGTTGATGAGGTTCTCGAGGTCATCAGGGAGGATCATAAGGCAGTTGAGACGAGCGTCTAGGACACGTAGGGAAGTGAGGTAGGTGATGGAGGTTGGTAGGCTGATGAGCTTGTTGGAGTTGACGCAGAGCTTCCTCAGATTGGTTAGTTCTAACCCGATGGAGTCTGGTAATCTAACCAGCTCGTTGAAGTTTGCGTTTAGTTCTTCTAGTGACCTGGAAAGAATACAGAGGAATCAATCATATACTCAGAGATTAGAGTTTGATGATGTGAATCTTTTGAGGGGTGTACCTGCAATTTTGAATAGTTTTGGGGAGGTAAACGAGAAAGTTGCCAGAGACATTAAGGATCTTGAGCTTAGAGAGACAGCCAATGGAGTTTGGAAGAGCTTTGATCTGGTTTGAGTGAATATCTAATGCTACCAAGTTGAGTAATCTCGCTGTTAGAGATTCTGGTATTTTCTGTTATCATTCACAAAACAAAAACATTAGAAACCAATATGATTGTTTATGTAATTATGTGTACGTGTGGACAATATTATACCTCGATATGATTGTTGGAGAGATCAAGCTTGCAAATGATTCCCAAATTAAGGGAAGGATTTGGAAGCGATTGTAGTGACATGCCACTCAAATTCACATCCTCTAGTCTCTCTTCCTCATTGCTGTCAGTATTGTTTGATGGTGACATTGGTGATGACGATGGTGATATGGTTGATGATAGTGGTGACGGGCTCAAGTCCATCATCATCATGTGATCATGGAGTTGTTGATACTGATATGCCTCTTCGCATATCATCTTTAATAGATGTGTAATGTATGTATGTGTTTATAATTTTCTTAGTTTTTTCTAGAGGAAGAGATGATAATATGATGATTTGATGTTGAATGAGAGTGATTCTTCTGCATGCTTTATAATGGCAACACAAATGATTTTGTATGGAGGAGAAACTTTGGTGGGCTTTTGAGGAAATGAATAGTTTTCGGAAATTTAGTTACTTGAGAGATCAATGAAATAAAAGATGGTGATTAACTAATGAAGGAGAGAGAGTTATGCGTTACCAAGTTTTTTTTACTTCACATAAAAATGGTCAGCTCTCAGCTTACCTTCATAAGTAACAAAAAATCATTTTAATTTAATTACCACTGTTCGAATCAGTAATATTTATTTCTTTTTATAACCAGCTTTATTTCCATTATTATGATGAGTTCGGTTACTTTAGTAACTTTTTACCATATAGTCTTGTGTGAAAAAATTGAGAAAGCAAATACTAACAAGATTCTGTTTTCTCAGTCTTTCTACATTTAAACCAATGAGAATATCGCAAATAAGTAATGAGATTAGACATGTAAAATTCAATAAATTAAAATATTCTCAGTTTAATTTTAATATAATATTTATTAATTTAAAGAATTTATCATATACTAGATTAGCAAGTCAAACTGTAAAAAAAAAACTAATTAATATATTTCTCAGTTTTAATGGTAAAACAATTAAAATTTTGAGTAACATTTCAGACCGCGGTAGTAGAATCAATCAGACCGGACCGGTCGAGTTATTTTAAAAAGAGTTTAGTAACTTGGTTGTGTCCGAAAATTTTAACGACCATTCGGAATGAAACAGAGCATGGCGGTGATGACGATGATGGCCACGATAACGCCAGAGTTTCTATCATCAACTCTGATATCCACGACCACCAATGGATACCTCAAAACCCGTTTTGATTTCGGTTTCTCAGTCTCTCAATTTGACCGTCAGAGAAGACGAAAATGTCTCCTCCACCCGACTCTGTTCTGTACAACCTCTTCGAGCAGCGGCAGAGTCTCCGGTGCTGCTTCAAGTATCATCAGTAACCTCGTGGAGGAGTTTGATCCGGAGATTCCGGTAGAGAGAGCGTCGACTCCTCCGAGCTCGTGGTACACTGATCATCAGTTCCACCGTTATGAGCTCCATCGAGTCTTCTATGGAGGAGGATGGCAAGCAGTAGGTTCGTAAAAGATTCACACTAGACATGTTTCATCGAGTGTTAAGTGTTAGCAGTTTCTTAAAGGTTCTTACTTTACTATTTGTTTCTTCGCAGGATACTCTGATCAGATTAAGGATAATCGCCACTTTTTCACCGGGAGGTAACCTAAGATCAAAGGTTCTTACTTTTGCTATTAGTTCTTGTTGATTTCTTACTGGTGGCAGGCTTGGGGAGGTGGAGTTTGTGGTGTGCAGAGATGATGATGGAAAGATTCATGCTTTCCATAACGTATGCTCTCACCATGCCTCTATCTTGGCTTCTGGGTGTGGGAAAAAGTCTTGCTTTGTTTGCCCTTATCACGTAAAGCTAAAGCTTCTTTAGTCACAACAGTCTTTAAAATTAGTATTATTTTTTTTACTCATGTTATCTCATTTCTTTGTGGCAGGGATGGACATATACCTTAAATGGATCACTTGTCAAAGCTACTAGAATGACTGGGATAGAGAACTTCGCTTTGAATGTATGTATGTTGCTTTGAATATATATATACGGTTCCCCCTTTTTTTATTACAAAAGACAAGATAGGATTTGATGTTGACTGTTTGGGGGGGGGAATAGGAAATGGGACTCAAACCTCTAAGAGTGGCTGTATGGGGACCTTTTGTTCTCCTCAAGGTGGTGAACCATGCCACATCATCAAAGAAGGAAGAAGATGTTGAGAGTGATGGATCAGTGGTGGTAGCATCTGAATGGCTAGGTTCTTCTGTAGGGAGGTTGAGCGAAGGTGGAGTTGATGATTCCACGCTTGGTTTCATATGTAGACGTGAATACACTATTGATTGTAACTGGAAGGTGAAATCTTGTTCTGAGTACTCATTCTCCTTTAACAAGAGCTCAGAAGATTGATGATGTCATTGCCAAATGTTTTTTTGCAGGTGTTTTGTGATAATTATTTAGATGGTGGCTATCATGTACCTTACGCACATAAAGGTTTAATGTCAGGCCTAGACCTCGATACCTATTCTACAACGGTTATATCCACACACCCAAACTCTAGTCTCTAGTTAGTTGCAATTGTTAATAAGATGAGGCTTTGTGTGTTCAAGATATCAGTTATTCGAAAGGGTTAGTATCCAAGCATGTGGAGGAGGTGGTGGTGGATCCAAGGCTGGTGAAGATGGCTTCGATAGGCTTGGTTCTCAAGCTCTCTACGCTTTCGTCTACCCTAATTTCATGATTAATAGGTACAAAACAGACGTCAAAGTTTTGATCTTCACATCTTCTAGTGGACTTGACTCACTCTGGAATGGACTATGATGTTGTAAAGGTATGGACCATGGATGGACACGAATCTAGTGATACCTTTAGGACCAAGGAAATGCAAAGTTGTCTTCGACTATTTTCTTGATCCTTCTTTAAAGGTAAAAAAAAAAGAACAATATGCCTAGCCTGGCCCTGTATAGGAGGACTCTTTTGTAATTTTTTTAAAAAATTTTGGTTTTAGGATGATGAAGCTTTCATCAAGAGAAGTCTTGAAGAGAGCGAGAGAGTTCAGGTACCAGAATAAAATGATTATCTTGTTATACTGAAACATAAAGTTTTTTTTTATGTTTTGGAGATTTTGAGTTTATGGTTTTGGTGAATCAGATGGAAGATGTTGTGTTGTGTGAGAATGTTCAAAGGGGTCTTGAGTCTCCAGCTTATGACAAAGGAAGATATGCTCTTGTGGAGAAAGCAATGCACCATTTCCACTGTCTGCTACATCAGAATCTCAAACTGTGAAACTCTTGTATATATATATGTTTTTAATGTATATATATGATACCAATGCATGCAAATCTACACTTGTACCATATATGTTTATATGTATGTGAATATTCTACATTTATACTCCCTTTGCACTGAGGGCATATAGTGAAGCCTCTTTCCAGTGCCGTCTCAAAAACTATTTTATGCCTTGTACAGAAAATATAATTAAATTTTCATACTTTAATTTATATCTGTCCTAAATTTTTCATAGTTCCAACTATATGCAGCAGTTAGTTGTGAACACTATGTTTGATTTATTTATATGGGAATTTTAAATGAGACCAAATAAAGTCCTCCAATTTTCTAACTTTGGACTAGCATCAGGACAGTCTCGAGACTTCGAATAAAAAAAAGTGATGGTCTGTTAATTACTCAGCCATATTGAAATTTATATCAGCTACTAAAGATCGATTTACTTTGGACACATTGTCAGCTAGTTTACTTTCATCTCAAATTTTTGAACATTTAAGGTAACAGTAATAGCAACTAAACAAAAATAGGTGATATTTTGCATTTTGTTTTATGCACTTAAACGATACTAAAGCGTTTGACAAAAAAAAAAAAAAAAAACGATACTAAAGCATCTTGCGAAAGTAATTCGAGAGAGAGAGTATAAAATGTATTCACAGGTCGGGATACCACTAAAATCCACTTCTGGTTCTTTTTTTTAGCCGTCTTCTCGTTCCAAACTAATCATTAACCTGAAAAAGTTAACAAAACATATAAAAGACTTTAGTAACGAGAATTATAGCTTCTCTAAACGCATCTATGGTTTTGGCAAAAGTAACTTTACGTGCCTGATGAATTCCTTCTCCACCGGTTTATTCTGAAGTATTGGCTGACCGGCGTTTCTGGAACCGGTATGCATTTTCCGATCACCGCCAATGGCCAACTGGTTAAATATAAAAACGCAAAACAGGAAGTATCTGGTGAGTTTATGAACATGAATAACACCTTAGACAAAGTTAACAAAACAAACCTGATGGAACCTATCCCGATAGAGATGAGCCACATCTCCCAGTCAAGCTTCGTCGTTGAGGCAAATGTTCCAAGGAACTCCACGATGACTACCTATTAAACAGTTACGTATGTCTCAGATGAATATATTGAATAAGTAAATGAATGAATTTACCCTGCAGGAACATGAGAGAGGGAGGATTAATACCTGGAGCACAATGGTGATACAGATGATGCCAACAAAGAGGTGATTACGAAGAACTCCTTGGAAAATGTTGAATTCATCTGGCTTTCGTGCGTTGAACTCGTTGAAGATCTAACCAAAAATTAATTATAATTAAGTTTGTTTTCTGATGTGTCCAAGCTTTTTTCTTAATACAGAGGAGGAGTCAGTGTCTATCTTTTTACCTGGCAGATCACAAATGCATTGAAGATGACTGTATTCTTCACTCTCTCGGCGTTGGGCTTATGATCCAGTTGAAGGATACTTATTCCACGGAAATTGAGGACTAACAAGACTGTCACTTGGTACATCGCCTAATCATATGCAAAAAAACAATTTGAGCAGCAGATAAGGTTATAGATAATGTGATCTTTAAACAAGTGAAGGAAAGAAGAAGAAGATAACTTACTTGTACAAACAAGTTCCTCCACATGATATTTGTGATGAGAGGTTCTCTGTAAACAAGAGATAGATACGTAAATGGTAAGAGGAATTGAGATTACTCGGACTTCATACATGCTCAAACTCAAGTCGTACCTTCTGCCAACAGGATCTCGATCCATCAAGTGATCGGTTGGTGGTTCGGTGGCTAAAGCAAGAGCCCCAAGAGTATCCATTATAAGATTGACCCAGAGGAGCTACAAAGATAGGGGAGACCAGTCTTTACTAACAGTGAATGCTTTTGTGCAGATGAGACCGAATAAATTTAATATATCGAACCTGTACTGCAGTTAGAGGAACATCACCCGAGGATATGGCAGCCACGACATTAATGACAAGAGCTGCGACATTAACGGTAAGCTGAAACTGAATGAACTTTTGGATATTGGCATAGACAGACCGACCCCAACGGACAACCTAGAGGAATCACACCATTACCAAAATGAATATCCAACTCACGATAACTATAAAGATCATAAAACCCCCAAAGGATACCAACCTTCACAACGGATTCGAAGTTGTCATCCAAGATAATGATGTCTGACTTTTCCTTTGCAACTTCAGTGCCTTGGATACCCATAGAGAGACCTATATCTGCCTGAAATTCAGGGGACGAGAGAATGTTTGATCCTCAATATTAATAGTGTTCTTTCAAGGTTACACATACGAGGTCTGTTTAAATATATTGATTGAACCTCGTGCAGTGCAGGAGCATCATTGGTTCCATCACCAGTCACAGCCACGACATGTCCCTTTCTCTTCAGCGATTGCACAAGAAGAAGTTTGTCATTGGGTGATGATCTACCCATTACCTTCAAGTTTAGAAACAATGTCATCAGGTACCGTTAATAACTAACTGCCTTCGATCACAACCTAAATCGTAAGGCTCTTACAGATATCTCTTCACAAATCCTATCTCTTTCATCTTCTGAATACGATCGGAATACTTTTCCTTCAATCAGATTAGGCTCACTAGCATCTGAGTCTGAAGCTAATATACCGCACTCCAGTGCAATGGCTTTGGCAGTTTGAATGTTATCACCAGTCACCATTCGAACCTGAGGCCAATAGTGGAAATTAGAATACACGCTTATGAAAAACAGAGCAGTCTAGAAAATAAACAAAATATAAATGGAAACTCTCAGGGAAAGAAGCATATTGGATATCAACGGACCTTGACTCCAGCTTGTTGACATAGTAGAACTGAATTTTTGACACCTGGGCGACATGGATCCTACAATGTACGAAAAGTTGCAATAAGTAATGCTTCTTAGTATTAACCAACCAACATGGTCTACAGAATCACACGAGAGAGTATCACAAGAATTTTCTAAGTACTGCTTACCTTAATACCAACAATAGCCAACAGTACAAGATCATCCTCAGGTAATACCCATCTAGAAAGTTGATCTTCATCAGTTGGAATCTTGTCCGCTTCAAAATTTCTGAAGGCAATTGCAACACAACGGAGACTCCTTGCAGCCATATCATTGATAGCATCTTTTAACTCGGCCATCTGAAACAACAAGAATTGATTCAGAGGAAAAAACAAGTATTATATCAAAACTCTCGTTACCAAATTTGGCACTGATTTTGGATACAAAGGTTTCATAGCATACAAAGAAAAAACAAATAGAAAATAGTTTTGACTCGGACTTGCAGTAAGCAAACGGTTTTAAATCAAGACAGTTTTACGACAAATTATGATGAAGAGACTCAGTAATCAACCTTATCGCTACTCATATCTACAAGACTCTCATTCTCATCCATATAGTGTGTGCAGGAACCCAAAACAATTTCAGCAGCGCCTTTCCAGTGAACATGGACACTCGAATCTGGCTGAAACTGAATTTAAAAGTTCATTAGGATGCTGATTAACAAGGGGAAAACATCCACAAACGAGAAATCTTTTTTAAAAATAGCAAAGGATGTTGAGAATATAGAAACACAGTACTGATTTCACTGCTACGCCTCCACGTTTCTGCTCTGAGTTGAATGGGAAAAACTGTACAGCAGAAGATTCAGACCTAACGGCATCGAAATTCATGCCTAACTGCAGAGCTCAAAAAAAAATATCGAAGGATTAGTTCTCCGCACATTAATATAAACTAGAACCAGGGAGATCTAGCGGGAAAGTAAACCTTTATCGCCCAATTGAGAATTGCTCTTTCTGTTGGCGATCCAGAAACCTGAATCTCACCACTCTGTTTTCACCAAGCACATATACACAATTAAATTAAATCAACTAAGGTAGTACCAAATGGAAAATCAGTTAAATTCCCAAAGAATTTATCCTACTTCAGAACGAAACACACTGCCAGTTGTATTATGAGCAACTCCCTCAACAAGTATAGATGTAAAAGTAGGTGGCAGTTTGGAACTACTGTCCGGAGAATCCATCTTTTGAAGCCCAGTATAACACTCAACAACAGTCATCTGCGAAAATAGAAAGTATTTTGTTAGGCACACGATTCAAGTAGCAGAAGCTTAGCAAAGAAAGTGCGTACCAAAACTGTAACTTGAAAGACTTTATATTTGCTTATTGTTAGTGTGTTAGCAAATAAAAAAGAAGGAAGAGCACTAAGATTCACCTCATTTAAGGTCAAAGTTCCCGTCTTATCGCTGCAAATTGTTGTTGCAGAGCCCATGGTCTCACAGGCGGAAAGCCTGCGCACCTGAAATTAAACTTCGTATAAGCTGCCAATATCATTCCCTATATGGATTTGTAATCGAGTCCCAAAATAACAAGATACATACCAAAGCTTTATCTGCCATCATCTTTCTCATGGAATAGGCAAGACTGCCAGTAAGAAGTAGAAAAGATCAGTCGCGAAAGACAAACTCGTTATAGTGAATTTTACAGCATAACCATCAATTTCTATTAATTTGAGTGACCATGTAATTAAGAGGCCAAAGCATATATAGAAGATTAGACTTACGTCAAGGTAACAGCCAAAGGTAGCCCTTCAGGTACTGCCACTACAACGATTGTAACCTACAATATTCAACAGGTTGAGCTGAATGAACAAGAAGCTGAAAATGTATTAGACATGCTGATTTCTTCTAAGAAACACTTACTGCAACAGTGATGATTTCAACAAGATCATCTAGCACGTGATCAAATTTTGTTTGTCCTCCAACAAACTGTGGGGCTCCATATGCATCCTCCGTGTGACCAGTAAAGTAGCTGCAGAGAACAAAGATTTTCGTTCAATGACCAGTGACATTTACTCCACGTGGTTCTTAGTTGTCAGAAATAAATTTTTAACGCACCGAACGACAAGGACAAATAATACAACGCCAGCAACTGTAAGCCCCACAATTCCGATAAATGTTGCAACACCATTCAAGCGTACCTGAAGGAAGCAAAGTATGTATGAATATTGAGCAACAAAAACCAGAAAAATATGAACAGATAAAAGGTTGTTACTCACCTGCAATGGTGTTTCTCCACCATTGTCTTCTGAGACGCTAGCCATTAGTAAACCCCATTCAGTGTTGACCCCTACCCCAGTAACCTGAGTTTTGAAGATAAATTTTAGAAAATTCAGAAAAACTAGTCTTATCAGAAGTTTTGAAACCTCCGAGTCGAGTTTTCTCATTAAAAACATGTTTTGCTGCAGAGAATATCCAACTAAAGAAACAGTTAAAAATCTCTCCAATTTTTCTTTAGAAAGACAACAGTTGCTCTGTCACAGAAAGTAAAAGTTAGTGTTCGTGAAGTCTTACCAACATTGTGCCATGGCCATCTGCAACTTTACAACCAGACATTAGAAATGGATTCTTAGTAGAGTTTTTCTGAACCTGCGAGAAACAGATTGCTCAGATACATGAAATGCAAAGATGGCATCGTTGCAAAATGCATAGGCAGAGCGTAAATCATACAATTTTGCTTTCCCCCGTCATGCTGGACTCATCAACCGCAAGAGAATGGCCAGCAACTAAAACTCCATCAGCAGGTACCTAAGGAAATTATTTTCAAATTTTATCTATACTGAAATTCGAAATAGAGCTACTGCATTGATAAATTCGTGCAACTTGCCTGATCACCAATATTGAGAGGTATGATATCGCCTACCACAATGTCATAAATTGAAATCTCAACTCTTCTCCCACCGCGGGTAACCTAAGCATGTGCACGATGTACTTCCAAAAATTAAACCAGCAAAAATGATATCATCCATTAGGTTCATGATCATCCAAGCTCTCACCTCTAGACGTATATTCCTTTTCTCCTCATTTAAGTTCTGAAATTGTAGAGATTGGCGATAATCACTGGTAGCTGCCAAGGGAAAATGTATAGAAATTAGTATAATACATGCAGAAATCACATATATGAGTGAAATCGGGTTCAGTAAGAATATCAATACCTGTCACCACAATGACAAGAAGAACGGCAAAAGCAATGCTGATGCCATCGTACCATCCCTTTTCGATACCCTAAGAAGGCAGCAAAAGAGATACCGAAAGCTCAGGAAAAATTAAGAAAACTATAAAACTTTGGATAATGGAGATAAAACAACTTTCTACCCTCGTAGAGCAAAGGATGAGTACAAAATAGTCAATAGCTTCAGTGTATGTAAGACAGAAAAAATTGTTTTATATTCCTGGAAAGTCTTGTTTTCTAATAATTCGTCAACTATTATAAAACTGTCACTTAGAAAAGGACCAAATTTTTCAAGGCATGCGCTGAGAATATATAATGTACCAGTTCCTAAACTGAATACCTCGGTCTTTATTCCCAATCCCAAAGAAGCAGCTGCTGCCACAATCAGTATGATCAAAGTAAGATCTTGAGAAGCTTCCCATACAAACCTCTGTTACACATGAGTAAACAAAAAAAAAAGAATTAGAGACTAATTAACTGGAATAGCCCCACAGCTTGAAGCGGAAAAATCTCAGCCTATTGGAAGCTCCTAAAAAGGCAAATATTTAAAGTATTAATACCCAGAAACTCCTCCCTTTCTTCTGGGGGTATGTGTTTGATCCAAAAGCAGATTTCCTTTTCGATATGTCATCATCATCCCCATGTATACCTTTCTCCAAGTTAGTTTTCAACAGGCCAGATAAACCTTTGACCTAATGAAATAAAACAGAGAATAAACATACATGAATAAGTTTTATGGCTGGGAAATAAGTGCCGCTTAATAAATCAGCTAAAGCAAAGACAAACCCCTCCAAGTTCTTGTAGAGCTCCTATATTTTGATCTCTTGATATCGATACAATTTGCTCCTGTCCAATACCAAAATCACCACCGACAGGAGAGGGAGGCGAACTTGTAATTCCTAAAAAAGAAATAAACATCAGCCAACTACACACTACAAAAGGTATAAAATGGTAATCACTAAATCCCTATGAACAAATACATGCTTCACATAATGAAACTGAAAGAAAATTACCATTCACGCGGCTAGCAGCTGCTTTAAAAAGGTGTGCAGCCTAAAGGAAGCAAACATCATTTGATTAGAAACCGCCAAAGAGTTTACTTACATACAAGTAAAAATTAACTAGCAAAAAGCTTATGTATATATACTCTAATAGCTTGGGCATGCGCTCTCATCTTCCTCAGCATCCGTTTCTTATCTTCTTCCCTTTTCAAATCCAGAGTATAACGAAACCGACGAGACGCATTAAGAACAAGCGCCGCTTGCTACAACACACCCCAAATAATGTTAGGATTACAAAAACAAATGCATCCTAACAGAATCAAAAACAAATGCTACTCTCACCCTCCAACGGCGCAGACGCTCAACGGGAGCATTCTTAGTACTGGTAATGTCGAAGGGACTATCTTCTTCGTACTCAGTGAAGCTGCTAGTTCCAGCCTCCACGTCCTTGTCTTCCCCTCGCGGAGAGTTACTGAACTGTCCTTGTCCACTCATGGCTTTAACGTCGCAGGAGAGATAACACCTGTTGATTATTAAACCAATTACGCTCTTCTTTTAAGCTAAGGGGGAAGAAGAAGAAGAAAAAAAAACGTAACTGACACAATTCAAAATTAGAAACAGTTCTTTCGCCTTGTGCGTTCTCTCGTCTTTAACAGTGAGATCTATAAATCCAAAACCTCACTACCAAATGCGATTCGGAGATTTACAGATTTAACAAATCTCGTTTCTGAACAAACTCTTCGCAACTCGTTACTCACCAGCAGCACCGATACACGAAAGGAAACGAAACTTCCGAAACGGAGGAACAATTCGAAAATCACAGGAACTAGGATTATTTTCCAGGAAATTCGAAATTCAAATCGAGGAGGAGAATCTGATTCAGTGAAACAAGGAACAGTCCAACAAACGTGCAGGATAACATCGTGAATCGCGCCAGGAGCGAATCGGAATAAACAAACACACACAAGGAAAGAGAAAAATCTAAGAAGAAAGAGTAAAATATAAGTTTTCTATGCAGCTTTTACCTGGATTTATCGGCGGAAGGGGGAGAAATGGAGAGGAGTTTCTCAGCAACTTCCCTTTTGTTCTTCTGATTCTCTGCTAAACTGATTTTTCCCGTCGCTTTTTCGAGAAGAGAAAAAAGAAAAAAAAAACGGAGGGAGAAACTTCCTGGAAGTAGCGTTGGACTGGTCAGTGGTCACTCGGGTCCTCGTGATACTATTTAATTTTTTTTTAAACAATAATAAAGTTATATTCCTTTATTTCCATTTATTAGGTAATTTATGGTGCCATGCTCTTCCTTTTCTACTCAAATTTAAAATGTAAAGAACAGTTTCGTTCACGACTAAAATCGGTTTAACTATATGTTTAGAATTTAGTTACCAGAAATGAGTATTAACATTATTATATAAACTAAAGTGAGCACTAGCAGGGCTGTTGAAATTTTCTTAGAAAGTACTATTGCTAAGCTAAGCTTAGCTACCGAATCGCATTAAGCACGCTGTTTCTGTATAGTTGATTACGTTTGAAAAGGCTTGTTGTATATTTGGTTTTGGATTGGTGTACTGCCTTTAACTAACAAAAGTTGTTCTACTATAGATAACAACTTTGTGAATATAAGAAAAGGCATGATAATAGCATTTTTCAGTGCCGGCTTAGGTTTTGATTGGTTGAGCATTAGCATTAGCATTATATACCAGATTATCCAATCAACATTTGTTAGAAAAGCATCTAGAAAAACATTTACTAAATGCTAATGCTCTCAAAGTGCTCTTTAGCAAATGCTCTCATATGAAGCTTTTGGAAAAGCATTTACATTTACAATTTATAAATTTAAGAAATAAATATAATTAGTTCATTTATTTGATTTAGTAATATCATAAAATTACTTTTATATCTAGAAAATGAAACTTTGATTTATAAAATAAATTTACAATATAAATATTTTTTTTAAATAGTATTTCACATTTAAATGCAAAATATTATTTTTAAGAATAGATATTTTAAATGTAAATTTTATTTTTTAAAATAAAAATTTCAATATAAACATAATTTTTGAAATTAATAAATAAAATAAATTAATTATATCTCTTTTATATATTAATATATAAAATAAAAAGATATATATAATGATAATTTATTTATTTTGTTTAATAATATTCAAATTATTTATATCCAAAAATAAGTTTATAATTTATTTATTTTATTTAATAATATTAAAAATTATTTTATATCCAAAAATAAATTTATATTTTTAAGAAAAAATATATTTTTAAATAATGATATTTCACATTTAAATTTTAATTTAATTTATGTTATTAATTGAGATTCATTATTTTTAATAACAAATATATTATTAATATATATATTATAATTTAATATATATAATTTTAAAATCAATATATTATATACTAAATTTTATTAAAAAAAATTGTATACTGCTACTGCTCTACCAATCATCTCATTAAAAATTTTAATAAGAGCATACAGCTTCTGCAGCATACTGCTTCTACAGTATACTCCTACTGCTTCTTCATCAGCTGTACCAATCGAGACCTAGGTGGAGCGAGAGTCGTCTAATTCCGTATCTCCCCGTTTTTAATAATTAAGAGTTCAAATTTATAAATAATATTATGCCAAACACTAATAATATTTAAAAATAACCTTATAAATTTATAAAAAGTTACTTATGATATTTAAAAAAAAATATTATTACAAACTGTAAATAAATTAAACTTAAGTTTTCATTTTTGTTTGTTTTGTTTTAAGACTCATAAAATTTGTTAAACTTGTGGTGTGATTCGTTTAATATAAAGAAACCCTAAAAAAAAAAACCTAATATAAACTTCTGAAAATATACTCCCACTTGTGGAAATAATTTTCAGAAGTTAATAGAGATGGAATGCTTTTTAAAAATAAATATGGAATGTTGTGTGGAATAACCGCAACTACATAAGTTCTCACCATATGTTTTCTGAGTTCTTAAGCTCAAGTATGAGTTAGTATGCAGTTTCGTTTTCCATCTTCAGTGGGGAACATTTATCATATTATAAATTTTATATCTTTATTTTTTTGTCATGAATTTATTATTTAACTTTACTCATGGAGATAACTAAAAACTATACAGAGTTTACTTTTAGAAGAATCTAATATTTCCGATTTTCAGTGTATAAATATTGTGTAAGGTGTGATCGACACCAAGTTCATATTTAGTATTTATACGAAACTGACAATATATAATATGGATTGGAATTGATGTTTAACTAAATTGTCAATAGAAATAAACAAAATGAATATTCAAGTTGAAAATACATTTGCGGAAAGCCATGAACAAGTTAGAGCACCTTTAACGCGGTCTCTACACCGCGTCTTTAGTGTATTTAGGTTTAAAAATAAATAAAAATTGTGTAAATACACTATATACGTCGCTTAATTAGGAGGCAGAAGAAACGGGTTCCAGCAACACGCGTCACACATTCACCCTTTCTTTCTCTCTCTCGACGGTCGATCTTCTCTCCTCTCTCGTGACTCCTCGAGGACACCAATCGATTTTCTCTGGTGATCTCTCCTCGACGGAATTTCTCGACAACGGAATCACCCGGCGTCTCTCTCGGTGGAATCGTCGTCTCTATCGGTCTCCTCGACGACTCTGCTTCTCTCTCAGTCTCCTCGTCTCTCTCGCTATCTCTCTGTCAAATCAAAAGGAAAGCTATGTATTTGTCCTTTTATGTTTGAATCCTTCTTTGTTATTTTGATTTGTTGTTGTGTTGCATGCGTGTCTTTGTGTTCGTTTATGTCTCTGTATTTGATTTTGTCTCTTGCGTTTCCTTTTCAAATGGACGGATCCAAAAGGCAGGAAGGTTGTTCAAAGAAGACGACGATTGCAATACAGGTTTGACATATATCTTGGTTCTGTTAGATTCTTTAAGGGTTTGGTCTGGAACGAATTGGAACACATGATGAATAGATAGAACTTGTTTGTGGTCTGGAACGAATTGACATATATCTCTCTGTTTGTTGAATTTGTCTGTTGATAAATGTTTCTTCTGTTGTGTGATGAATGCTTCTTAAAAGATCGATGAGTACTGATTATTTTTGATTTTGTCTCTTGATTTGTTTGTTGTGTTGAAAAATATTTGTTGTGTTTGTTAGGTCTGGTGATTAAAAGATCGATCATTACTGATAACTGATGATTTTGTCTCTGTATTTTTTGGTTTTTTTGTCATCTGTAGATTATCAATATTAAACTAAAGATTCAGAAAATACAACATTCTCCCAAGCCAATAAGAAGACGAGAAAGGGAGAAGGCTAGAGAGCTTAAGCCACTTGCAGAAACAGAGCAAATACAAACAACCATGTTCGTAAAGAAGGAACAAAAGTTACAACAACCGTGTAGAGGGAGAGGTTATCTCACTGTCGAAGATGTGCATAAGCCATTTCGGACTTCCAGTTGCCACATAAGATCGAGTTCTCAATTCTTTGGTCACACTTGTAGCAATGAGATCAGCCCCTCTATTGGTTGTTCTTTCTTCTTTTTGGAACCTCCACCAAATCAGGCCTTGTAGAGCTTCCAACAACTGTAGACCTTGAGGCTTGAAAGAAGGCCAGCGTCTCGGTGTAGTGATCACATCTATCACACAAGAGACATTCAATGTAAAGATAACTCTGTGCCTTCGGTGCTCACATCTGTATTTTTGGTTTAAATCTATGTTTAAAATGTTAATTGTTAATTTTAAGTTTAATAATTTTATTTTATTTTAAGAACTCCTAAATAGAAGACTCCCATTGGAGCACAAATATATTAGGGTCTTTAACTGCTGTCTCCTAATTCACTTTTTCCACAAAAAAGTATTAAAAAAAAATAAGAACTCCTAATTGGATCTTTGGGTTAATGGTGCTCTTAAGACCGTCATTACCTCCTCGTGACGTACTAATGTTCTAAATTCTGCCTACATCATTGTGACTCACGAGATACATTTATTATATTAATGGAGACAGCATTATGCTATGGTTTGAGAACGAAATCACTTTTTAAAAAAGTTTACTGCCAATGGTTTGTTTTTTAAAGTATTTGATTTCGAGTGGGAGAGATGTATTATCAATTTTTAAAAAGTTCAGTCAAAATTTTCACATTCGTAGTGTAAAATTTCATGTGGAGCAGCATTGAAAGACATTAGTGTCCATGTGAGATTTCTATAAAATAATTATTCATTATACGATGATCATTACATCGTTCATATAGATCAATTGTTAATTATAGTTATAGATTCACCTTCCTTCTTACATCAACTAGGAATGTTTAAAAAAAAACACTAGGAATGTTTATGATTTCTATGAGAGAACATATTCTTCGCAGAAATAAAATAGTGTTGAAACTTGGAAGGTCAAAAGAAATCTAATTACTAGTAAGATTAATAAAGATTAATAGGAAGGGAGGATGAGTCAAAGTCAGATTCCGTAGGCACCGTCGGGGCAATCAGACGCCATGCATGCTTGGGTGCGGCGAGGCCTTCGTTTTTCTCTTACAACTTTTTTTTTTAATATTTTACCTTTCGGCGAAATAAGATTACGTTGATAAATGTCCTGAAATTCTCCTTTAGTAAAAACATAGATATGTATTAATCTGGACTTTAGAATATTGTAAATTTGTAATATAAATAATCAACGATCCTACAGAAAACGATAAACATGGAACTTACATTTAGTTATATAGAAAGTAAAAAAAAAAAGGTAT
The DNA here is from genome assembly GCF_000801105.2 of Raphanus sativus. NCBI lineage: Eukaryota > Viridiplantae > Streptophyta > Magnoliopsida > Brassicales > Brassicaceae > Raphanus > Raphanus sativus. The sequence continues at coordinate 3,650,065 of NC_079514.1, forward strand.
AGTTAGCAGTATAGCAAGATATAATATTTTGGTAAGTTTTCAGATCTCATGTAATCGTAATTATTTGTATACAATTATCCAACGACATGATTTTTCTAATCTTGCATAAAAATCAGAAACATGAAACTAATTGATAACAGATTTCCTATCATCGGAACCAGAAATGTGAAAATCAAGTTTTCGTGTGTACACAGTGTACACCATACTCCAAAGCAAATAGTAACAAATTATTCAACCACCACGTACGGTGAACATATTCACCATCCATAGTCTTTATCAAGAATGACGTAGAAATTGACATATTTTTTTAAAAAAGTATGTACGTAAAAGAAAATGATTAATGGATAAGTAACCTATTTTCGAAAAGGAGTTTTTATGAAAGGATTTCACTATAAGATAAATAATAATATGGATACCCAATAAGTTCGATAGAGAATCACAAAAACTGAATATTGTGACACCGAGGCATTGAATGCATGCACGTAACGAACGTTGGACAACTCATCAGATCATAAGAATCCGTCGCTCCATGTTCACTAAGAATTGATTTATATCGTAATAAGATCATATATGGATCTACAAAATACTTAGAAATTCGAATTCAATAATTTCTAGTATTTTCAAATTCAACCGATGTGTATATACGTAAATACAGTATAGAAATTTGTTTTAGTGATAGTTAATTAACTACTCACTAATTTCAGTCAAACTCAAAACATAATAAAACTTCTGGAAAACCTAACATACATTGTTAGGGCAGGTGACCCAGTAGACTTACATATTCGAGTTATTTTGCTCCGGTATAATTTAAATTATAGTATTTTATTGGCTTCTTACATTTTATAAGTATTCGAGATTCTCGGTTATGTTTTGATTACCTTCTAAAATGGTGTTATATGGTCGAAACATTATTTTATTAAATTATAAAAGAGAGGAAACTAGCTACTCCCTCCGTTTCAGTTTATTTGTCGTTCTAGATTTCGGCATACAGATTAATAAAACATTTAAATTTATATATTTACTAGATGAAAACATCACTACTAATACACCTAACTAGATTTCAACCAATAGAAAAATAGATTAGATTAGAAAGTCAATAAATTTTACATTGAAATTATAAAAAAACACTTATTTTGAAACAAAAATTTTGCTCCAAAACAACATCTAATTCGAAACGGAGGGAGTATTAGCTAGTGCTAGTCAAATAATGTTTCGCGATCATATTCAGATCAATAATGATGGAATTGGAATTAACTGGCATGTAGTACTATCTAGGCATGTGGAGGAAATTTCTCGGAAAGCACACTACACTTGCTCTTGAATGTGACTTCTTACTCATATGCTTATTATATATACTTATAACAGACTTGCACATAACTCTTCTTTTACGTCCTCTCATAAGTACTAATCTTTGTAAGACTATCGATCTGAAGAGTCTGAGTCTACCGTTTGAGTGATCCCTAAGCGAGACTATAGTCACTTTTATATGTTGGTACACCAGCTTATATATGGCATATTATACAGGGAATATATTCACCCTTTCTGCTCTTGATATGTATTGATGATATTAATTGCTAATTGAATTTCAATACTATTGCAAACATAAGATATTGTGACTATTTTAGATTTCAATAATTAAGAGAACATGTTGAAGGAGGAAACGGTTTCGGATCATCAACATGAATGAAAGAGAGAGACTCAGAGATTTCGTTTAAATGATGCGCAAGTACAATGTATCTAAAGTTCCTATGCTATTTTTTTGTGTTGTCCCATTGCGAGTTGTCATACTCTTTTGGAAGGGTTGGTATGATCGGTGAGCTTTTTTCTTCTAACGGGCCGGAGATATTTCGTGGGAGCATAGGTCCTATCCCCTCATAAATGTGTAATAGCATTTGGAAAAAGAAATATCAGAGGTCAGAAGATGGATACTTATTGGGCAAGAGATGAGCCATCAGCCTATAGGCCCAATAGTCTTAGTACGAGTATATACCTTCGAATCCTCTGAAAAATCGGTGCATGGAAGAGAGATTCCGGCATATGCACCCACAAAAAGAAGACAAAAGATTGCACAAAAGGATTGAAACATTTTGTCAAGTCATAGTCAGGAGATTATTAAGAATGAAAAAATAAGAAACGCTTAGACTGGAAACGGAGCAGCATCGCAACGGCTATCGGAGAAGATTCCACATTATAAATATACGAGATTTGAATAATACATAATAGATATGGATTATTTTATTTACTACCAATTGATTTTAAATTGAAAGTCTAACGCAGACGGTCGAATCAGTGAGGTGAATCGCTGTTGTTTAATATTGCAATGCAAATTCCAAATGTTTAGGTATTTGTTTCTCTAGTTTGGTTAAGCTTTTTGCTTTTGGAATGGAAAAGAAAACTCACTAAGCAATAGTTTTCATTTTATTAATTATCAATTTCATCCAACCTTTGTAAATCATTTGGACCATAAGAATCGTAACACAAATTACGAATTGTCCGTCTGAGTTGATCGAAAGACATAAAGTGGTCGTGTGATTAGTGGTTGTGATTTTGTCATTTGGCGAAAGTTGATTGCGATTTTTAAGGTAATTGTACGTGAAACAAAAGCATAACACTTTTATAATTTCGAAGCATTTTTTCTTTACTCGAAATAACATCGAAACATATATCAACGGGCCACGTCAAGTAAGAAAAACAATAATAGAGAGAGAGGGAGTCAGGGACTCAGGAGAGACTGTAAGCTTGGCTTTTCGGGCACAGAAAAGACACGAGAGTATCAAGCGACAGTGACTTTAGGTTTGAATATCAAACCTTTTATCTACTCCCAACACATCTATCAAATTTTACAATTTTCATCAATGTGATAGAAATTAAAAACCTATGAGACAATAGAAAAATAAAGAAAAAGAAACACTAGTCAATATTATAAACTGAATTCATACATTCATGTCTAATATATGAAAGTCTAATAAAGGTGACTGTTGAGTGGACCTTCTCTCTCTAAACTCTCCACCTTCTCTCTACGACAAGTAAACAAAACACAAAGCAAGCGGCCTTCGCTCCGGCGTTCGGAGACACCGGCGGAAGAGCGGGTGTGCGTTAGCTCCGACGCCGGAGGCATCTTCTCCCTCGATCTCCTTTTCCCTTTGCTTCCTCAACTACATCTCCCTCGCCGTCAACATGTCTGCTTCTGTGGTAGGACTCTCGCTACCGGAAACCTAGATCTTCCCGGGGAGTGATAGATCTGGTGGTCGGGTTGCCGTCTGGAGAATCAACGAGGCGGTGGGGACTGTGGTGTGAACGGAGTCGGCTTTTAAGGTACGAGCACCCGCGGATCTCGTTTTCCATTTGTAGATCCCGTCGTTGTACGTGGTGATATCGGCGCGTGAGGTCGAGTGAGACTCTCTTCTCTGTTCTTCATCTTGTTATGCGACAGCGGTCGTGTGAAGAGGTGTTGTTGGCTTTCTGTGAACCGAGGCTTGGTGTCTCGTCTCGGGTTTCGGTTTTGCCTCCGCCCAACAGAGGCTTCGTTGGTTATGAAGGTGCGTACCTAGTGATTCTTGCGGCTGTGTGGTCATGGTTTCTCTGGGATCCCTGCGTGTGAAGCTCGAGTGGGTATTGAGACTCTGTCGTCTATGGCAGTCTATCCAGCCTTCAACAGCTTCTCTCTGTTTGTCTTATCTCATCACGAGTCAGGTTCAAGTTTGCTCGGGTCAGGTGGATCTGAGAAGCTAAGGTTTCGCTGTATTGATACTTGTTGCCTCTCCAGCGATGTGTGTTCTTGCAGCGTGTAGGAGACTGGGTTTGGGTTCTCCAGCTCGGGCCAAGGCGTCGGTTCTGAAGCACGATTGAGTCAGTCGGACTTCTCTCGGCGAGGAGACTTGGTTGAAGATTGGTTATCCCGATGCTTTGGAGGCTGTTTGGCTTCCTAGCAGACTAATCTTTATTTCTTATGCAGGAACTAAAGCTCTTGAACTGTTGATTTTGCCTTCATTACAGCCTGTTGTTAGTGGGGATGCACTTTGCTTGTTGTCTGCTGATCGCAGCTTTGTTGCATCCGTGGTCTTTTGGTTCTTGAGGCTTCGGGTTTCTTTGTAAGTCCATTGTCCTTATACCATTCGATCTTAGAGCTTAATGTCAGTCGAGAATGCAAGTTTGAAGAGATCATCAGAGTCTAGCTACTTCAACGATGACACAAGAAGAACCGGCATCCAAGGCAACAAGGTAAACCTCACCCTTCAAGTGGTCATCATCGGTGAAGAGAACGGTCAATGATATTCTAAGGATTACGGAGCACTCTAGCAGAACGTGTCGGTATGGTGGGCGCACTAAACTAGTGTTGTTATGTATGATCTAGGAAATTTTGTTCAAATCAAACTTGTATTCGAGACTTGAAACCCGTTTTTCGGGATGTTATTTAATAGTAAATATTTAAAAAAAAAAAAAAAAAAAAAAAAAAAAAAAATGAAAGTAGAATAATGAAAACTGAAAACCTATGCGTGAAAATTTTTCTATTGTTGCTACAATTATGTCACATATATAATCGAGAATTTATGTGTGTGAATTCGATATGTGATAAGATATGGCACTGTACGCACGTCCCGAATTTGAAGAAAGAGATAGGAGAAGACTGAAGGAGAGTTTTTTGGGCTTATCCACCAGCAAGAAGATGATAAGTGACATCCCAACACTTGTCCACCTGTTCTTGCTCTGTCCCTTTTATCATGTACATGTGATTCCATAAAATTATTATTATTTTTGTAGAAATTGATCAATTTGTACGACTTGTTCCAACATGATTCTCTTATAAAAATATAATATCTTTTAGAGATCTTACCTAAAATCATTGATGTTAAAATAAAAATCTTACCTAAATGATACAAATACGGAAAGTTTCTGTATTTGCATTTAAGTAGACGTTGAAATCTGTGGGCAATTCTGGGTATCTACCAAGTGTATCAAAACAATGTATAAACTATACATTTATAAAGAGGTAGGTATTGACTATCGTAGTAATCCACTACATTTGAAATGAATAAAAGAGTTGAAACTATCAAATTGATGATGAATAAAACAACTTGACACTGTATAAACTATAGCAAACATTGCAAAGAGATTGACTTGGGTGGTTTCATGTTGTAAATCTAATATGTAATCTGGTTTTCTATATTTGATATTATTTTGGTATATATGATTGTATAAAGCATCATCGAATGTTTAACATATTTACATCGATAATCTTTTTAAGCAGGTTACATGTATGCTAAACACTTATTACGAGGTGATTTTCCCGTGCTCATGCACGGATATAAATATTTGTAAAGTGAATATATTACAATAATTGATTGATATTTAGTTTTAGTTTTAAAGTAGTTTGTAATTTGTATGTAAAATTTATATCAATAATACTACATTAATTTAGTTTAGACATGATTTTAGATATGTTATCTTCTATCAGTTTAATTGTTTTTATGGTCGATTTAGTTATCATTTGGATATATTGGATTACATATATTTTTATAAATTCAACTACAATATTTTTATTCAAAATATATTTAAATTTTGATTAATTTTCTTATTTGCATTTAAATTGGTTGTTGTCTTAGATATCTAAATATATTTTAGTAAAACTATGTATAACTTAAGATATATTATTCTTAGAATGAAATAATAAAAAAATAAACTTAAGTGTCTGATTCCTACTTATATAAATTAATATAACAATAATATTCTGAAATCTAATGCATATATATAAATTCTACAAAATAACTAAATTGTGACAGTTGATTAATATTTTATTTTCACTTGTTAATATGTTTTGAGTTATCCTATAATTTATATTTATAAAATAAATAAAATATTATTATAAAGTTATATATTCTTATTGTATTTAAATCTATGATTTTAGATATAAGTTGGATTAATCAAATCACTCATGTTGTGAGTATACTAAGTTAAACATTTTTTTTTCAAATGAAAACTGAAGTATAATTTTTTTTATATAATTAAGTCAAATTTTATTTTATTTATCGTTTAATTAAATGTGTATGTATTTTGGTAATATTTATCAAATTATATGTTAATCTTTTAAACAAATATTAGAAGATAAAGTGATGAACAATATTAAGTTATAAATATAAGTAATTAATAAATAAAAATATTTTATAAATTTTAAATAATTTTATGCTTTGGATATGTTGAATGGTAAACTGAAATTTATTTAAATTAAAAAAATATTTTAAATAATCTTGTAAATGAAAACTCAGATTTTCTAGGGTATTTTTATTATGGTTATATTAAGTTCCACAAACATAAAACATAAAATTAAAAAGGAAAATAAATGCTAAGATTTTTTTTTTAATTATGATAAAATTTAATACCTACCTCGTTTAAAAAATTAGTGTTATTCTATTCTTTGATCAAAAAATATTTTATAATTATTTGATCAAAATGTGTTTATTGTTGAAATTTATTTTGTATTTTATTATCTCTTAAAAATAAGCAGTAAAACTATTTGTGATTACTTTTAAGAAATTATATTATATCAATTTACGTTACTTAATTATTTTATATAATCACTTTGAAAATATATATTTTTTATTATTCAAAAAAATTTGTCAAAACAAATACAATTTTCTTTTTTTCTAATAGCAAGATTATTTATATGTGTGAAATTCATTATTATGAAATCAAATTATATGAAAATATAGTTTTCCAGCAAAGAAAGAATAGATATAAATAATTTATTTTTTTACTTCAAAAGTAAATTTTATGTTTTTTTTTAAATGGAATAACTCTATTTTGTGAACTTTTCTTTTTAATGAAATCATATTATATGTACATATATTTTCGTTTCTAAATTCAGTTTTTAAATTTTTTAGACTTTTCCTTTTTATAATATATTATATTTTGAAAGTTTTAAAAATCAAACTAAATTAGATGTAATATTTTTATTAGATATCTCAAAAATTAACTCTCTTAAGAATTAAAATCAAGATTATTTTGTGAACTTTCCTTTTTATGAATTACATTATATATAAAATGTATTTTCGTTTTTTTTTAATTTTTAATTTTTTAGATATATAGGTTATTTTAAAATAAAAAATACAAAGAAACCTAAATAAAAAAGGAAAAATAAAATAAAACAGGCATATAATAATGATAATTAAATATATATTTGATTCATTAAGGGTATCATTGTAATCAACCAACGTGAGAGTTAACGTGAGTGCGATAAATAGGAAACTGACTTAATAAATATATCACATGTTTAAGTTATATTTGGTTTTAAAACTCGGTTTTCAAATAGAATCACATGTTAAATTAATACCACTACAAACAAAAATATACGTATATTTTCCATATGTTTATGTTAATTCGACTATAATGGAATTAATTTTGCTTCTACATCAACTATGTCATCACTGGCTATGTACTTTGATACAAACTTTATACTTTTCTTGGTTTATGAGGGCTCCTAACAAAGTGGAATCAAAGTAAAAGATACTCGAGTATGCAACGAAGCCGACTAATTAATAAGAAGATTCATTTCTACACTTTTTAGTGGACACATAAATTTATTCTCTAAATAAGTGAACGTTAGAGATACATGATTTGTATCGTAACTCTTAGGACCACAACAATTTATTTTCTTGTTTTGTCCATATCATGTCAGGCCAGCTAAGACGCTACAGCAAAACTTTGGCCTCATTCTTATACAGAAACACTCTTTGATTTTTTTAATATATTAATAAAAAGGATTATAGAGGTGGAATTCGTTTTTGAAATACATTTGCAGGCAAGTTCTCCAAACCTCCAGACTAAGGCTCCAGATCGGAGAGACTATGAAACGGTTCTTAGTTTTTTAACTAAAAATTTAACCAACCCAATATACTGGTCAACCGAAGGAGATTCTACAGCGTATTTTATTGCTACAACATAAGACTAAGCAGCATAATCGAGCCACATGAAAAAAGAATTGAATCGATCCAACGCAGGAGAAGAAACACCAAACTGAAGAACACAGAAACCCTCTTATCAATCACTCTAAATATATTTGTGATCTTCAATTATTTATCTTATATATTTTCTGTTGATCGTTGCGGTAAAGGTGAAAACAAGATGCTCGAATTTCATATTTTCATATTCACCTTAAAATCAGTAATCTCCATCTTATTTTTAAAACATGGTGTTCAATGTGTTCCTTGTGTTTGTTCATATCCCTCCAACATATACAAAAGATAAAATCTATAGAATGCCTTTGAGTTATTAATCACTGAAATGAACAAAAAGAATAGCAATATCAGATATGAATGACAATATTTATTTAAACAATACTGAATCCACTCACGCAACAAACGAAATTATTTACATCGAAAAAAAAAACTCAATGAACTTAACCAATGTCACCACCATGAGGGGTGTTTTTAGCAATTCAGAAATTACAGGGAGAAATCTGCAAAAAATCTCAACATCTAGAGGAGCAAAACAAACAAACAAATAAATTAGATAACAGACTCTCAGCACTCCTCTCCTCTGTTTCTTTCCTTCATCTGCTGCTCTGTATGTATCTTTCAATAATACAAGACGAGACGACGATCACAGGAGGAACAAGAGTACTTGCGTTTGACCTTGAAACAGAGTGGTAAGAAACAGAACAACCACTTCGTCTCAGTATCTACCGCCGCCACTTTTCCGCCGCAGTATGGACACACACCCGGTGCTTGTTGGCGACCAAGCTCTGTCTTCTCCTCGTGATACACAAACTCCAAACACATTTTTCTTCTTTGTTTTTCTTACTCAGAGATCCCTTTTTGTGTCGATATATATCTTCTGGACTTGTCTCTGCTTCTGGAAGTGTGAAGAACAAGAAATGAGAAAATATTACCAGAAAGGGAAAATATTATAAAGTGTGAAGATGTTTTCTTTTGCTCACAAGGACTCTGCTGTAGGGTTTAGCTTTACAATGACAATCAATTTATAGAGGATGGAAGGAGGATTACGTGGTATAGTCACCAACGGTATATGTATTTTTTTTTTTATAATGAAATTATAAATAACACGAAATATAAGCCATGTATTTTCCTAGCATAAATACAGATTTTTAAGAGATGGGAACAAAACTTAAGTCGACGAAAGAAACAAGTCTAGTCTCATCTCAGGTTTCAAAATAAGTAAACAAAACATGAATCCAGAGAACTCACCTCTACGTGTTTCCGTGTTGGAACAACTTGTGCAATTCGTTATCATACTAATCATGCATTGCAAACAGAAAGTTAATAGTTCCAATTTCGTTCTAGTCCAAAGAGTAGTAAACAAGCACAAGCCAAACACAACATAGTGCATATTTATGTAACACGATAAAGTTAGTAACTAGCGTTAATCGTAGCTGAAAGACCAGATCGTGTGTCTTGACTATTCTTCTTCTTCAGTTCTATCTGCTGCAACTTCAAGAAACATGTGTCCTGGTTTCCCATCCATGGAATGGTTTTCCTTATTATCGCTTCGTCGTGATCAGTGATCACACGCTCATCTTGACGATTCACCATTATACTTGTAAAACGTTTTTTGGCCATCAACTTCTCATGGGCGTCTGCTTGTGAGATCGATGATATGACCTATTCAATTATATATATGGGAAACACAAAGATAAATCTAGAAGATTAAAACGAAGAAGAATCTGAAAAGATAGAAAATTATTTTTTTCTCTAATATATGATCTCATGTTAGTTTAGGAAATTAGGTTATATCATTTACACTATCATAACCACGATCTAACCTAATTTTATAATTTAATATAGAATAATATATTAAAGGTAAATGGTAATTTTCTATTCATTTTTCTTCTTGACCTTTTTGATTTTTTAGATTCATATCGATCTTCTTTATCTTTTTTTTTTGTGTGTTTCACAATTTTGATATGTAGATGTCATTAGTCACTACAACCACCTTCTCGACCTCCAAGGGGGGGAGGGGGGGGGGGGGGTGTGGGGGGAGCAGAGCAGCCAACACCTGCAAAAGAAAAGGTTATTTTCTTTTGGCAGAGAATAGTTGCAATCTCAAAGACCTATACTACACTCAATAATGCTTTTGAGTAGAAAGCAATTTAGGTGAATAGAAAACAATGTAACCAAAGTTCTAACAAAAGAAGATAATCTCAAAGAAGAAAGAAGTACTCAATTGCACTAATGAATCCTTGGATTATGTTGGGTAGACAAGTACCCATGAATCCTTCCTCCTCGTATACCTCCCATCATATTATCATATTAATTACACTTATGCCCTCTTTCCGCCGTTTCTGACCGTTACTAAAGCCGTTTGAAAAACTTCTTTCACCCCCACTCTTCCAACAAACCATTAGCAAATTATCCACACCCTCTGTACTATAACTTCTCCATCAACTCCGGCTCCACGGTAAGCTCGAATCTCTCTTCCCGTTGCCACACTGAAAGGTCAAGTGAGTTAACATCGAGTTGGTTATCAATATTCTTAAAGAAAAAAAAATAAGAACAATAGAGAAACCTGGAAGCGTGGAGGGTTAGTGAACACGCCAAACTTGGCTCCTGTGATGCTACAATCATACACTAATCTCCCTATATCCTTCAGTAGATGATCCGCTGCATTGTAATTCAATGACCGTTGCTCCAGACTGCCCAATTCTAATCTCCAAGACAAACAATCACACCTTTCCCACTCCAAGATGTTAAAGAATCAATGTTTCTCTTTAGTTCTCAAACTTGTCCCTCTATATCCTCCTCCTTCATGATATTCATCAACCCAACTTGTGAAAACTGAAACTTGATAAAAATGAGTTTGCTTTAAATCATCTGGAACTTCTTCTCTCTCAATTGTACACATGAGTTTTGCAACAACCTGAAACATATATAAGTAGTTAAGTCCATCTAAAAACTTCTACAAAAATTACGTTTTATCCATTGTGTTTTGAATCTTTTCGACACCTGCACTTAATTAACCATTTTGATGTTGTCTTTCAGGTTATCCTAAGATTATTAGTTTATGAGTATTAGGACCGTTTATCGTGGCCCATCGGCAAAGGATATGTGGAGTAGGGGCGTGGCTGAGCAGACTCTATAAGATAGAGAGCTGCGCAGCATAACAGATATGATCCCATAACTCAGCTGTTGGTCTACTAGACTGGCTGATATGAGGAAAAATGCAGATGTCAACCCGTGTGGAGCAAACCAGAAAATTATCATTTCCACAATATTTCGTTAACACAAACACATGTAAACTTGTAAATTGGGAATATCCAAACGGGCTAATATCATAATGCATTTCTATCTGGGTCGAACTCAAAATGTATATGTTCGTGTCTATCTGGGCCGAACTCAAAATGTATACATTCGTGCCTCCTATGGCCTAATATATATCTTGTGGTTTTGGTGATAGAGGATGTGATCGTAGTTAATGTATGTGATGTCCACGATCATATTTATTTATACAATACTAAATTCAAAGCAATCAAACTTTAAATTTTTCATTTAATTTACAGTTCTTCAAATAACTTTACAATTCTTCAAATAGTGTTCAGCATAGTCAAATATTCAAAGTAATTTTTAGGTTTTCAATAAATTTACAGTAATAAAATCTAAAACCACAACAAAAAATCTAAAAAGTTTTTTTTCTATAGTAAAAATTTTAAAACTACAATCATTACCAATCGGACCCAAAAAATCTGGATTTTTATTTAATTTATTTACTTCTCACTTTTTCTTTGTCGTATTTGTCATTTGGTTTAATAGTATAGATTTAGGTCGTGAAAGTTGGTTTAACCGAAATCTCTACTGAATATATTAACTTTAAAATTATTTTTAAAGATAAGCTGCAATTATTTGTTTGTCAACATTAGCTGCAATTGTAATAAACATTACATAATTTTATGGCTAGTTTTAGCTCCACGTCGATGCTTTATATTCTAGAAGTCTGTCATCTCATTTATGAGAATCTAAATAAGTTGGAAGTGGAAGTGTTCACTTTACAAAATAAATATTATTAGAATCCTACAATACTGTGAATGATTAGTTGTCATTTACACCTAATGTCATTAATTATGAATGTTCCATAGATAATAGCCAAGGTTCTTAATAGTATTCGTTTACTATCTACTACATTCATAAAATAAGGTTTTCTAAAGTTTTCACATTTATTAAAGATATAATAAATATTTAAATTTATTTAATTATTAAAAATATAATAAATATTTAAAATTTAATTTACTACTATTTTTCATACACTTTCCAATAACTATTTACCAATAAAATTTAATCAATTTGAATATTCACAATTAATATTTTTCAAAAATATAAAAAATACCTTAAAATATATAAAATCTATTTTTATGGAACAAGAATAAAATCTAAAATATTACTTTTGGGAACAGAGGGAATAATAGTTAACCAAATTTTCCATTCATTGATGCACATAAAATTGAATGTTCAGAAGTTTGAATGAATTCTTAATCAAAACCATACCCAGGTCCTGCCACAATATAATGTTCATACATGTGTTTGTCAGTTCTTGTTTACAGATGTAAACAACCATACCCAGGTCCTGCCACAACCATACTCAGGTCCTGACAAAAAAAATTGTTTACAGATGTAAACAGTTTTTTTGTCAACATCTGTAAACAATTTAGTTAATTCAAATTTTGATTTACGTGTTTTTTTTGGGAGACAGATAAATTACTGCTCAAATTCTCAACATTTTTTTGGTTATAAAGAAAAAAATAAGAGAAAAAGTAGACAATATTTAGTTACGGTTTTGTCTTTATATTATCAAGTCGCATGTGGCTTAGATAGTCCAGAAAAAGGCGTCTCTTTTCCCTAAGTTGTATTCTGTAGTGTTTGTGTGGTTGAAAACTTTTATTGAAGTTGATAAATCTTGTGTAAATGTTTAAGGTGGTTAATGGAAAGTAAGTTGTTGAGCCAAAAAAGAAAAAAAAAAACAACAAACACAACCATAAAAAAGGCTCAGCTAATCAGCTTGGTATACAATAGTTCTGGAGAAAGTGAGAGCAACCCAGTTTCAACTAGTCAAAGGCAAACAATTACGACAAGAAGAGAACCTTGTTTTGTATCCAAGTTGTTATAGAGCTAACATAGTTTACTGTTTTCTAGCCAATATGTCGTTTCGGAATCATGAATTTGCCGAATGTGTGTGTTAACATTTACAATATAAAAACTTAAAATATTATATAACTCAAATAACGGCTACACTCGACCGACCAAGTCAACACAGATAATATCGAACGAGCTAAACATTTTCCTCGTGGGAAATAAACGGGTTTGAGTGTGGACATGTACGTGTTTGTGCTCGTCAGCTTCAGATTTCATTTGTCAAAATTCAAAAAGAAAACTACCACCCAATTCTCCACGGTCATGTGATTTAAATTATTTAAACAAACTATGAAATATATACATAATCCACTATAATAAAATTACAGATGCAATTCCAAAATATATATCAAAGCTTAAGCAAAAAAAAAGAATCGAAATATAGTATATTACAACGGGTTATCTGTTTAATGATTAGGAGGTTTTGTGTCTGAAGATCTGTACAATTTTTAGACGGAGGCAAAAGTATGTTAAATTAATCTGTTTTAGAATAGTAGACTTTTTCAATAGAATCGAACTTCAATAAAAAAAAAAAACAATTTCACGTTGGCGATATGTATATTTTTTTTTTTGAGAAACATTCTAGCGATATACCTTAAATTTATAGTTGTACTATTTTGTAAGAAACCCCATATATGACTCGCTTTTTAAGACCATGATTATCCCTGATACTCAAAATGGGTATCTTATTTATTTTTTAATAATATTAGTAGTTAATGTGAGAATAAGAGACTTATATAAGATACACGAATTTTTAGATCCTCCAATGCAAGTCTCTTATTTTGGGGTTCTTAAAAAAATTTAAATAAAAATAAAATTTATTTATTATACAAAACATTATAAAAGAAAACATTTAAAACATAGATTTAAATTTTGTATAAAATTTATTTATTATACAAAACACTGTTGCTTACAGTTACCATGCTCCCTCTCTTCACCCACTCTAATCTTCGGGTTTGCCGCAAAGTAAGCGGCAATTCTTTTCCAAAAAAAATCAGAACGTTGCTCATTAGCTACTAAGGGATCTTTTGACGTGTTTAGCCAAGCGCTGATGAGCACTATGTCATCTGTATGCGTCCATGTTCTTCGTTCTTTACGCTCTGAAGGAGTGTCACCAACGTTTGGATGCTCTTGGCTTCCCTGAGTGCCAAACACAGTATCTTCTCCTAACTCAAACACAATATCTTGTTGACTATTGAGAAGGTCAACAAGAGACGTGTTATAATCCATAACGAAGAGAAAGAAGAGATGTGTTTAAAATATGATAACGAAGAGAAGAATGAGAAGACAGAAGAGATGAACAGAGATGAGCAATGTTTGAAGGATGATAAAGAAGAGAAGGAGGTCCCGTGTTTAATAAAAGGAAGTGAAGAGCAACCATAAAGACAAGACAAATATCTAAAACATTCATCACAACCATACGGACTTAACATTTATCTAAAACACTCAACACAACATCTACATCGATTCCTATCCATTTATTACCAGCTTCAACCACAATCTTTTTCTAACCAGAACATTAATTCCCTAAATTCAATAATTTATTATACTCAACCAGCATCATTTATTATCGAGGACAAAGGAAGAGATGCAATAAAAGCTTTGAGAATTTTGTTACCTTCTTAGGGTCATTGCTTTGTCTCAGGGATAGAGGACAAAGGAAGATGAGTGATCATCTCCTGATAGGCGCATTCGTCTCTCTCCGTAAGTTGGATTACTCCATCCAAAACCAACACTTTTCCCATATGTCGCAGACTAAATAAACCAAAGGGAACAACTCATAATTGAAAAAATTATACATATAAAACAGAGCAAAGGTCATTGCTTTGTTGTTGTTGGTGTTACCTAGAAAACAATAACATCTTGGTAATCTGACTTCCCTTGAAACAAAACTTTATCAACCTTCAAAGAGTGTGCCTCTCCTGCAATCCCAAAAAAAAAAACATCAGCTTTTTTTAATCAAAAAGGAGATATCTTTATGATAAACAAGAACGAGAAACTGATCTGGCCACATGGGACTCATCTCAGAGAACCACCCGGGAATCACAGAGGAGAAACAAGCAGGCTCCTTTGTCTGCTCTTCGTTAGCAGCCGGAGCCGAGTGATCCGTCTCCATGGAAGCGACATCGGCGGTGGAGTTATCATCCTCTTCTTCTCTCGGTCGCTTCAAATCGGTGACGGAGACTTCTTTGGTTCGGAGTAGAGAAGGAGAGGAACCACGAGACGATTTGCTTGACTTCGTCGACGAGATGAAACTGATCTTTGCTCCCCTTTTTCTCCTTCCAAATGACCTACAGTACGACGCGTGGCAAACAACATCCGTATTTTGTGTCGCTTAATTAAGATACGTCTTAAGTGATAATTGCCATTTTTTATTTTCTTTAATTGCTCATTTATTCTGATACCCAATATAACATACAGCGATAATCATGGTCTAAGTGAAAGAGAAAGGTACCAGTGTGGCAGTGTCTCTAATTGCCCAAGAAAAAACAGTGTCTCTTGTTTTTTTGGGGCAAGATAAATCATCTTTAGATCTCCGAATTGAACGGCCAAGATCGCATATTAATTCAGGAGATCCTATTCCTACATATCCCACGTGCCTGAAACCTGTACCATCTCACTTTCTCTATCGGAGTCTTTTGTCTATAAAAGCCTCTCGGCCCACACTTATTTGGAGACAGTACACTCGAAAGACAGAGAAAAGAGCAAAAGAAACCTTCCGTTTCAAGAAAGCATCGTTTTTGCTTTTTTTTTTCTGTGTGTTCAAAAATGGAAAATCTTGAAGATGAGTACAAGAATTATTGGGAAACCACAATGTTCTTCCAGAATCAAGAACTCGAATTCGACAGGTACTTTTAGAACATAGCAGTATCTTTTTCTTTTTTTTTTGTTGTTTTTTTGGTCATTATACATTAAATGAGTTGTTTAAATGATTTAGTTGGCCGTTGGAAGAAGCGTTCTCGGGTTCCGGCGACTCGAGTTCGCCGGACGGAGCAGCAACTTCTCCGGCGTCTTCAAAGAACGTTGTCTCAGAGAGGAACCGACGGCAAAGCTTAACCAGAGACTCTTCGCTCTCCGATCAGTCGTTCCCAACATAACCAAGGTGTGATTCATTCCATTAATGGCTCTCGTATTAATTCAACTGTCTCTTTTTTTATTTTTTTTTTATTTAAATCAAATAATTTAATGATAAGTTTCGTCACCAGCAATATTTTCTTGGGTCAATACAAATTAAATAATGTAGTGAACTTTTCTCTTCTTTCTTTTATAGGAAACATAACCGTTGACATATTCAATACAATTAAACCAGATCATGATCCTCTACAACCGTATCAACCGAAACTAAATATGATTTCGTAAGGGCATATGTATCCATGGATATCTCAAAGTGTCTATTAAGAACAAATAATAATAAAAAATTATAAAAAATAAGAGAGAAAATGAAAAAATCTCTCATATAATTTTTCTGATACAGATTTTGAAAAGTTAATCTATGTATAAAGTTTGTGTTGAAAAACCAAGAGAGTTTCTCAACCAAATGGCCTAAGACATGATGAGTATCTTGTTATTAAAAATAAAAGAAAAAATTAAATTAGAAAAGAAAGAACAACACAAATTTCTAAACTTCAAAGTTTAAAGAACTCTGTTAAAAGTTTAAAACTTTATTTCCCCAACTGTTATTTTTGTACGTGTGGAAATTTTAAACAAAATTCAATTTAATTGAGAAATTATGTAAAATTTATTAACTTTACTCTACAATGTATTTTTTTATTGTTTGAAATATGAATAAGTGCATGGATAATGATGTTTTATATAGAAAATTTGAAATCTGTGTGTACATGTTTTAAACGACAACTAGATTTTGACCCGCGCTTTCAAAGCGCGGGTTTATATTTGGTGAAAATTTATATAATCACATTTATATAATCCGTCTTGTATATGCATTATATAACCCGTCTCATATATGTGTTTTATATCCGGGTTTATATTCGGTTAAAACTATATTGTACATGTATTTTTAGGTTTTTAATTTTGAATTAGATATTTTAATATAAATCAATATAACAGTTTTATAGTTTTGATCGGTGTTTGAACCCGACTCGGACTTGCGGTTGAACGAATTACCGGTTTGTAACCCGGTATTTTAATATTGTGATTTTTTCTAATGATAAGACAAATTCGGTGATCATAAGTTGGAAATTTGTTAAAATATATTTATATTTTTCAAAATCGTTCTAAATGATAATGATTGTTGTCAAAATTAATATTTTAGAATTAGAAACCGGTGGTTAATAACAGTATCAACATGGAAATAATCGATGCAGTATCAAACAAAGAAATAATCGCAGGCCGAAATTAAATTAGGAAACCAGTGATTAATGACAAATCAAAAATAGTTAAGAAGAAATTAGCGTAGAATGTCAAATATCCTTAATGAATACAAAGGAAAGGTTCTTTGGTAGGGTAAAAAGAGTAAAAATCCAAAAAAATGCTTGTACTTTAATAGTATAGATTAATATGAAACAAAGAGAGTATTATTATATATGTTTGACCAATAATATTTAGATATACTTCATCTGTTTCATGGTAAGTGTTGTTTTACACTTCTGCACACGGATTAAAAATCATTTAATTTTGTTATTTTCAATATAAAAACGTCGTTACCATATACCTATTCATATTCAACCAATAGAAAAGTAAAACGGAGAATAAAGTCAATAATTCTACATTGAAATGCTAAAACAACATTATTTTGCAACAAATTTTTTTTTTCTACAAAAACACTTATATAAAAGAGAGAGAGTATATAATTATTTTTAAGATCAATGCACTTTACAATTAATTTTAGGTTAAACTAATTAAAATTTTAAGTGACACTCTTCGTGGAACAAAAAATTGTTAGAATAACACTCGTATGAATAGAGATAATATTTTGTATACTGTACTTGTAATGTGATTGATCAGATTTGAGTTTACTTAAATTATGTTTTTTTTTATCGTTGTATACACAGTTGGACAAGGCATCTATCGTCAAAGATTCGATTGACTATATGCAAAAACTTATTGATCAAGAGAAAAGATTAGAAGCAGAGATCAGAGAGCTGGAATCACAATCATATTGGTAGAAAATCCTACAAGAGATTACGATTGCATCAATAATAATTTCATGGAAAATCAGCAGCAAGATCCCTCATACAATAATGTAACCAGATCAAAGAAGTTCAGGCAGATGGATTATACTTCTGGTCATCAATTGCTAGAGTACATAATCAATCCCTCATTGAAGTTCTCGAGTAAGTATAGTATGCATCTTTGTTATGTTTTTGTTTTGTATATTTAGAAATAGTAAATTTGACTTTCATAAAATGAAAAGATGAACGTGACGTGGATGGGAGAGAGGACAGTGGTGGTATGCATAACATGTAGCAAGAGGAGAGAGAAACAATGTTGCAGCTTTGTAAGGTGTTGGAGTCTTTGAATCTCAACATTGTCACTACTAACTTCTCTTCCTTCTCCTCTCGTCTCTCCACCACTTTGTTCCTCCAGGTAACTTTCTCTCTGTCTCTATCTCTTTCTTTTTTTTTACATTTTCAGATGTGTATATTTGGTGGGTTTTCTAAATTTCGTGTGAATTAGCACAATTAGTGAAACATATATCATTGTTTGAGGTTAAAGTTTGAACTCTACACAACGGGATTACATTTTAAAAAATGTCTTGTTTTGGTTCAATACGCTTATTTTGCAGTGATCGAATTAAGTTGTATTTTTTATCAAAATATACTTATATAATCAGTTAAGAACAGTCTATGAAAATATTCAAATGTTAATTAGCTATATAACTAGCTGATGGCACTTGAGGACTTTAAAATTCACCGACCAAGAAAAACATAGTTGTCCATTTTTTCGGTCACAAAACTATTCAGACTTAAGTTTCAAAAAAAAAAAAAAACTATTCAGACTTTTAGATATTAGTAGATATATATATATATATATATATATATTATATATATATATATTTATTTATTTATTTAATTTATACAAAATTTAGAATCATAATATATTTTTCGTTTTGGTAATTTGGGAGAAAAAAATGTCTCCTGACGGCACGTAGACAAGTCCTTTCAATCAATCAATCAATTATGTGAATAAAACATATGACTAAATAGTCTAAAAATGCTTTAGTAAAAGTGGATTCAGCATTGTTCGTTCTTATTGATTAGTACAAAAGAAAAATTGTTAAAAGTTAAACAATCCAAACTAGCTTTTTGGAAATCCCTATCAAATTCAAAGGTAAAACTTTAGACGGACCCATTTAATTACCACTTTGTTCACACATGTCTCCGTTAAGTGGCCCTTAAATCACACTATTGTACCTTTAAGTATCAACTATTTAACAATCTTGATTAAGTATTTCATATCATAATCAATAAACTAATGCTTCAATTATTGAGGTGGCCTCGAGCCCATCACTTCTTTTTGAATTTTTCATTGACTTTTTTTTCCTGGGGGTTAGATTCTCTCAAAAGCTTACCTTAATCAAATTTGTGTGTGAAAGTCATAAGTGCATCGTGTCGCTTAACGCGTCGTCGAAAACTTACACCAGCAACTGAAAAACGTGGCTATTTATACGCTACGCTTTTACATTTGTCGCTTTCTAAAACATTTGTCTCTTTCCTCTTACTGTTTCGCACGTGAGCTTTCCCACATTTTTTTTGCCAACTAAAATTTTTATTATCAAGGACAAACCCAAAAACAGAACAAATCCAAACCGATACAAAAGCCACAAAGCCCAACTACATAAAACAAAGCCCGACATAAGAGCATTGAAAACATGGACCTATCCCAAACCATAAACCAAAACGGTATACATCAACCACGCATTTGGTATCTTTGCGTAACCGCCCACATGTCCAAACCATCCACCGTTCGAGACACGCGTTTCCTTTTCACCATATCGGAGGTCAGACGCCGGAGAAACTTACGTTCACCGCTCCCCCGCACCGCACGAGATCCAAATCAGAGAATCAACATCTTCGCCATCTTTACCGATGGAACTCACCTCCAATGATTGTATTGAAGGTATAGGATTTCATCGGTGCCCTAATTCTGGAGAAAACACCGCTAATCATACAACGCTTCATTGGACCACTTCAACGGCATGCATCTGCAACACATCCATCTTCATCTCCCCACCACTTCAATCGGATAGCCTCACTCGATAGAAATCGAGAGCTCATCCAGGACCCGAGTCAACAAGACTCTCTAGAACAAACACTTACCGCCGACCATCATCCCCAGAAGAGAAACGATGATGCTAGAGTCAAAGCCGGACGGCTTCTGACAGATAAAAACGCCGCCTGAGTAAAAAAACTATCGGGAAAACTCGAACCGTGCTAAACAAAAAGTGAAAAAAGAAAACATGAAAAACGCAAGCCGGACCGACAAACCCATCCGTCGACCGAAATCGATAGACACAGCGAAGTTACTTTTTGAGAGAGGTCAGAGGATTTGTTTTAAGAGAGAAGTTGTGTTACTATAGCTCGAGCTTTCCCACATTACACCTTACATTAATTTTTCAACAACTAAAAATAGTAGATGGTAGAAAAACATAATAATAGCCAGCTTTTTTTGGGTAGAATATTCACTTGTGTAACTCCCAAATATGTCAATTTTTTTTTGACAAACCCAAATATGTCAATTTTTTCATGTGTTTTAACTTCAAAGATGATTTCGGATATGTCTAATGTAACGTATAACATTATTATTTATTTATTTTACAAAGCTATAATATATATGGTCCATAAGGTCCTAGTAATATCCCCTTTGTTATCGTTCTTTTTTTAGAAAAAAAGTTATCATTCTTTCTTGACAAAAAATTATATAAAAAAGAAAACCAAATTATGGGGTGTTTTAGTCTATAAACTCTTGTATTTTGGGTTTTGGTACTTCTTATATATGTTTGCTACATCTAGTTGAAAAAAATGTTGTAGGTTGAAAAAACAATTGCTACAAATATGAATATTTCCTGAATAAAATGAATATCATAATATTGTGTTGTGTTCTCCCACATTTATAACATTTTAGCTTTAATAATATAATCAGACGCTAAAAATACAGTAATGTAGACTATTGAGAAATGAAGAGTTGGTGAAATTACTCCAATCATTTTTCCTAAAAAGTGGATCATCTCATTTTCCGACCTGTCTTTATCTGTCGTTTTCAAAGCATATAATACAGTCATTCACCTTTTTGTTTCCACGGAAAATAATTATACTATTACGATTACTTATGCTTGTAGTATAGTACAGTATGTTTTATAGTTTTCTTTATCGAATTATTTTGAAGATTAAATTATAATAGTCAACTCATATGGAGATTTTCTGTAAAAGCATAAACATCCTAAATTTAATAACCTAAACTGAGTTTGGACTTCCAAATTTCTATTAGAGGAAATCTATATTGTATTAGTATGATGGTTATTTATTTTAAATCTTTAAAAATTATATTTAAGATTTAACTGGATATTAAATTATAATGTTGAATATTGCAGGTGGGTGAAGAAGAGAGGAGTACATTAGAAACAAAGATACAAACGGCAATCGCAGCTTATAATGATCCAAGTTGTCTTAACAACTTCTAATTTATTTTCTTCGTACTAAAACCTGTTCTTTCATGCAATAATATTTGTGAAGAGGTATTGTTTGTACGATGATACTATTGTAATGGTGTTTATTCGAGGTTTAATTCGCAATTCAAACCAAGCAACTAGATCAAACACACATAAATAAAAAGATTGGTGCGAGGAAGACAATGTAGAAAGCTACGAGCATTGGCTTTGGATGAAATTAAGTTACAAAAAAAAAAAAAAAGATGTGAGACAACCAGCTTTAACTATAAACAACGTCTTTGATCAGAGCATCAGCCCTAAAATGATCAAAGACGTTCTACTTCGGCTGTATCTCCTCCACTGATAATTACACCAGAGAGTTATTGGGAAGAGAAGTGGAGAGTTCTTACCGCTGAGGAAGAGAAGAAGAGTCCTTCAACACCACAGAAGAGAAAGGCATCATGGTTCAGGTGGAAATGACCTTTTAGAGCAGAGTATGATGCTACACATAGCACTAAGACAGAAATCAAAGGTAATGTAACATCTGTCACACGTTAACTTGCTGGAAGATCACAGGGACAGCTAGCCTTTGTCTTGATCCATCTTGGTTGAACAAAAAGGTGACAGCAGCGAGCTAGAGTATTAGGAAAATGTCAAGCTGAAAGGCGATCTCGAATCTCCGTACAACAACTTGCCTTTGATGTGCAGGCTGTTGCTGTTGCTGACCCTGCCTCCCTTGGTTCTCTCCCCCAGCCTCGGCCTCATTACTTGGTCTAGTTATAAACCAAATTAAGTATAAAAACTACATCAAGCCCACAAGAAAAGACACAATATTAAACCTCTAGGTTTAAGACGCCGAAGCTAAAATTGTGTTTCTTCTCCTTTCTTTCTGATCAATTCTCGCCCAGGAGATGAGTTCCTCCAATTATATTCGGACACGTCACCTCATATTATTTAATCTTGAACACAAACTCCTTGTCTTTTCAAAATAACTAATTTTCACCTAGTTATTTGTTTTTGGCTTTTTGTTTTGGTACTAAAACAGAGAATCTGACTACAATTCAAATTGAATAATTGGTTTGGTTTAACCCAGAAGGAGTGGGACAGTACGATAACAATTTATGCATTGATGTCTGCGCACACCATTTACCAAATTTGATATTGATAACGTTGACATAATAATTAACATGTGCTCCCAAATTTGGATGATACTTACGTTCATGGCAGTGATGACATGATTGTTAAAGCAATTGTATAATTCATTTACATCGAGGTATTCTAATGGGCCTACGAATGGATGGATGAGTTTGTGACATGTGAAGCAGATAAGATGGAGGAAAATAAAGGCTAATTAATTTCCACGTATTTCTCAAAACAAATTCCATGTAAAACTTTTCTTAACCAATTTTATAAAAGACAAGACTTGGGTTCAACTCCTATGGTGAACCTTTAAATTCACCAGCTCCCTAATAACCAACTAAAGTGCCAACTAGATTAATGATCAAAATAGAAAGAACACACAAAATGGAAAAATCTAATAAAGAGGGTAACTTAATTATATATCATCGCCACCGTAACGAGAGAAGTTAAATGGAGAAGCGATACGATGGATAACAACGGAAGGAGAGACAAACAAATCTGGCTCCGAGACAAGAACACCATCGAGTGTGAGACCCGAAGCCGAGTTGTTGGTTACAACGATGGAGTTTCCAGAGAGAAGAGTTGGGATGCGAGAGAGAGGCTCCATGACGCTTATGTTGTGGAAGTGAAGCAGTTGTGGGACGATGTGGTAAGCAGCTACGAGCGGTGAAGTGGCGTTGATTCCTTCGACGGATGTTTTGGGAAGGAAGAGTGTTGAAGTGAGAACTTGACCGTGTATCTCGTCGTTTGTTGCGAGGAAAGCTTCGCTCCAATCTTCGAAACTCCCCCCGGAGATCATTGCGTCTATGATTTTGATTACGAGTTTGTTTTGATCGAATGCAAGCGAAGTGGAGGATGTAGTGGTGATGATGAGGAGAAGGAGAAGAGGGAGGTGTTTGTTGCTTGCCATGAAAGAAAGTGGAAGAAACCCTAAGTTTCTTTTAGGTCAAGAAAATATGGTGAATGAAGATTGTTGGAGTGTTTGAGGTTTTATTTTAATTTATTTATGCATAGAAGAATAAGATGGGCATTTTAATGTTAGTAGTAGTTGGATCATGTAAACTAGTTTTGTAGTTGGGCAATGCAAAAGCTGTAGTATGTTTTCAAGTGCATTTTACATGAGTCATGGCTGATATGAATTTACAATTTTGAGATTTTAATTCTTCACAAAATATAGCAATATGAATAGATATGATGAATCTGCATTGGTGTTGAATATTATTAACGATGGGTGATGGTTGCAAGAGGATATACTAATCATCCGGTAGTGATAATAGTGATTTAAATATAACACTTAAAGAGTTAAGACTATTCTGAATCCATCTGTAGTGAAACTCTATTATATAGAGCTAACTCTAGAACATGATTACAGTATATAATAAATTTGTTATAGTTTGTAGAAAAATTGCTATTTCACTTTTATTTATAATAAAATAAAATAAAATAGCTGGTGATTTTTGCTCGAATGATATAATTTAACATTCATTTTTATAAAAGGTCTTTTTGCTCGAATGTATAACATTCCTATTGAAAAAAAGTTGGAAATGCTCTAATAATAAACAATTGTCTCCGGTTTATCATTCATAACCGAACAAACCAGTACCTAACAATCAGTTTACATTACAACCGAGCTAACCGGACAAACGGACAAAACAAAACGAACAAACCAGTAAAATTAGCAAGTAGTAAAACCGAATAAAACCAAAACAAAAACCAAACCGAAACTCATTCAGTTTATTGTCAGCTTGTCTCTCTCGATCCCCAATTCGTGGATTAGGGTTAACTCTTTTTTTCTTACATATCTCTCCCTACTCGTGAGCGCAAACCAACGAATCGAGATCGAAAATGGCGATGAGGAGAGTATACAGCGAGATCAAAGGCAAGAAGGTGAAGGAGCTTCCTTCCTATATTAAATCGTCGTTTTCAACTCAGTCCGTGAAGACGTATGTGAAGAAAGGTCTCGATAACTACAACGACAAATACATCCAGACCAGCTCCGTCCAACCTCTCCTCCACATCTGCTTCGGAGGCATGGCTTTCTCTTACCTCGTCGCTCTCCCTAACGAGCGTCGCCATCTCGAGCACCAGCAGCATGCCAAGGAGCACGGTGGCCATTGATCTCCAGGTTCTGTTTTGATTAATGAGTAATAATCGTTTTGTCTGTGAAAGAATAGATTTTTAGAGTCAAAGTTTGATTTTTTTTTTTTAATTTATAAGAAAATGTTTCAGTTGATTGCTTTGATTATAAAAGGTTTCATCTTTTGTTCTGATTGAGATGTGCTAATGTTGATGATTATTGATTAGTTTAGGTTCTTTGGGCAGTTCTGTAATGAACGGTTGATCTCTTTTTTTTGTTTGGTTGTTAGATGGTTGGATGGATGTGGAGTGATAACTATGATGGTCTCGTTGATAATCTTTATTTTATTTATGTATTGAAATTGTTTAACATATTATCAGTTTTGTAATGATGAATGGGGAGCTCTCTTGGTTTTGTTTATGAATATGCAGATGTTGGTTTCTGCGATGGTGTGACGGCTGAAGATCATGTCTTTGTTATTTCTTATTTTCCTGAATCTCCTTGATTGATATTATTGTCGATCAAAAGGAAAACCTTTTTTTTTTCTTTTCAAAACTGAAGCTTGATGATATTGATGAATAATGAAACTGTTGTTTCTTTTATCGTAATATAAGCTGTGGATTCAGCATTTCGTTTTAAGTGTTTCGGTTTGATCTATTTGATAGTTGGGAACACAAGTATGCATTGTCTTGGCTTGTCCTCTGCGGCTCTGCCCATCTTCTTCTATTCTAGTTGATAGAGAGTTAGTCATCTGAGCATGGGCCTAAGGTGTGCTTACTCTATGTAGAATTCATCTATTTGGAGAGCAAGTCTGTTAGAATGACTTAAGCCCAAGCCCGAACTTACTCATCTATTCTAAAAGTTACATTTAGTCGACATCACTTTTGGGAGTATTATCATAATTCATAACATGGTGATTATCATTCTGATATATCTTCACGAGAAAGCCAAATCATCTTTTCACCTTTCTCATTCTACTATACATCACGATAGTTCCGTCGTTTATGAACAGAGTCGAGACGATTTTTCATTGTTGCCTTCTAGCATTAGTCATTTTCAAGCAAATTATACGCGATACTTTAGTTCGGTTGTATAAACAAATGTGGGTAACTGGGTATAGATATAGATAGATGAAATAAATACTAAATTAAATAGCATTTTTGTCGTTACACCTAATTCAACATAATCAATAAATGTTACGTAGACTCACGAAAAGTTAGCTGTCACGATTTCGCACACTGCAAATTGATTCTGCCCCTTTTGACCGAAAGGTAGTTCAAAGTTTCTTTTGATGATCATCAACAACAAGGTGCTCCATAATCAAATGGCAAAATATAATAGAACAAAGAATTTCCTTTAAAAAAAAGAAGTTATTTAGCAATTTGTATTATTGTATATACAATTTGTTTGGCAGGACCAACAGACGTAACAATCAAGAATTTTTTTTCTAAACAAAAGAATTTTGGTTTACCAAAAAAGTAAGAAAAGTTCAAAATATAGCAAATGTAATAACCATGTTGTTTTGTCACTGCAATATTTATCTTTATTTTTTAGTAAAAAAATATTTTTTTTCTTTTCTTCGTTTATGAATGAGAAACGACTAAATTGGCATATCACGTATCTCGCACACAAAATTTGAAGGCCGATGGCTTAGCACGCAGTGCTAGGAAACAAACGTCCTTTGTTGTTCACATGGATGCAGAGCTACAGTTTTGGTTTACAGAGTCTGTTTGAGTCTGTAAAAGTCGATGACAAAAAAAAAAATTGGCATATCACACACATGCATAAAATTAAACACATTACTAATCTACCAATCATTTGCTGATTCAAGTATATGAGTGATGCAAATGATTTGCAAATAACTAATAAATACAATACTTTTATACAACTAGAGGGTTTCATTTAAAACTCAAATTAATCCTAACAATCAATCAATAGTTTTCATTGCTACTTCAAATTTGTACACGATAGATATTTTTTGTTTGTTTCATCTATAATCAATAACATCTGATACCATCGACGTAAAAGAGACATGTTATATCTCTATTACCTTTTGCTAATGCCGGTGAAAATACAAATTAAGTTCAGCTTATATTGGTACTTAAATAACATGCATAAGTTCTTGAAACATGTTGACAAACAAAGAGAGTTAGACTAATAAATAGTTAAATTATCAAATACTGTGTGAAGTTTATTTTGGTTGGTGCAAGAGAACTTAGAGAAGGAATCTAAATTTGATCAAAAAAAAAAGAGAAGGAATCTAAATTTTGGACAAGAAGAAAGGTCACATGACACATGATGTGTTTCAACTAAACGACATAGCACTCACATGTGCCCTTTGGATGCTTAACTTTATACGACCACGTATATCTTCAACTTACTTAACTACATTACAAATACTTTCACATTCACAGATGGAAGCTTAGAACTTAATTAGTCAAATAACATATGATTATTTAAACCATTAGTCCAAATTCTCAGTTGAGTCTCTTACAAAGTATCTACCATTTTCTCTTCATAATTATGGCACAGGACCATAATGGAGTAAAAATCTTCAAGATAATCCAAAAAAAAAAGAAACACAATCGAGTGCTATCGAACTGTATTCATAATAATGCTTTTGGAGGGAAAACGCGTTATGTGATTGATGAATTCTAATCAAACATCATTAACATTTACTTTATGTCTCTCTAGATAAATTAATGATCCCTTTTTATAACGTTTTCTACTTTTCTTTACGGATCATCAATTACCAAGTCAAACTCTCTTTTGACATCCCCTTCCTTGGACTTTTCTTTTCTAACCTTTTTTGCTACATCTATCTTATTAAAGCTGAAGTACAATTTCGGTGTGTTTGGATACTTGAATAAGAGTATTAAAAAAATTTGGTGTGTTTGGAAATATAGATTGTAGTCTTTTTAAAAAAAATAATTTTGTTTGGAAACAAAGATAGTAGTATTAAACAGAAAAAATAATCTATCTTATTAAAGCTGAAGTACAATTTCGGTGTGTTTGGATACTTGGATAAGAGTATTAAAAAAATTTGGTATGTTTGGAAACATAGATTGTAGTCTTTTTAAAAAATTTAATTTTGTTTGGAAACAAAGATAGTAGTATTAAACAGAAAAAATAATGGGTTTAAATTATTAAGTCCATTATAAAAGAATGTTATCAATATATATAAAAAATACAATACAAAGTCCAATTTGAAATATCAACTCAAATTATGATTTTTATATTTCATATTAAGTTTTTAAAGTATAATATATGTAATTATTTATATGATGATACATATTAAATACTATTAATTATATGATTACTTATATGATGGTACATAAAAAATACGATTAATTATATGATGAAATTATACGATATATAATAATGACTAAGGATGGGTTTTCAGACATCCATACGGGTTTGATTCTGATCGGTTTGCGTTTCAGGTTTTCGAGGTCAAATATTTCAGTCCTATTAGGATGTTTCTAAATTTTTGTTTGAATTTGATTCGGATCTTTGCGGGTTTGGTTTGGGTTTGGATAACCTATTTAAATTATTTTTAAAGTTTTAAATCACTATATATTTTAAATTTCTCAAAATCTATAAATAAAGTAATATATTACCTATAAAATTAAATAACATATGTCAGAATACCTAAGCTTAACATATCAATTGGTTTGATTTAAAATTTTGGATACGAAATCAATAATTATTTTAAGTATTTTTGGTGATTTGAGTATACTTTAACTATTTCAGATATTTGTTTTTGACTATCTATATATATTTTCAAGTATTTTACACCAATTTAAAAGTATCATTCTTGATGTTTTATATACATTAAATATAAATATAATTAATATATAAGTATATAAATCTATTTTAAGATAAATTCAGGTACACAAATACTTCGGTTCGAATCCGATTCGGACTAACAAAATTTTGAATAATTCGAATATTTAATTAATTTATGTTCAGGTTTGGTACTATATTTACGGATTGGTATCAGTTCTGTTCTTCGGATTCATTTTGCCAAACCCTAATAATTATATGAAAAACAAATATCATCATATTTTTTAAAATATACATCCGCGAAGGTGCAAAGATCAAAGTCTATAATCATTTATTTTAACAACAAGCCAAATAAATATGTTGATTGAAGAGCGAATAAAACAAAACTAGAGAAATACATAGTTTACCAGAGACACTCTATGTGTCGAATTTATTATAAAGAAAATTTTGTTAAAATAAATAAATTCAATAATTACAAACAAATAATATATTTTATAAAAGTGAAAAATAATACCCGCGCTTTCGAAGCGCGGGTCAAAATCTAGTGTATGTTTTATTTCATAAGCAACATCACTAAAGATTTATATTAATTAAAAAAACATAAATATATATATATTTTTTTAAAAAGTTACAGATGTGAGAACTGCCATTTTCCACGGTTCGTTGTCTGCTTGAGATTGAAGAAAAGTAATTAAAAATTTAAGAGAGATTAATAAAAAAAATTAAACTGCTTGACATTGAAGAAAAAATAGTAATTAAAAATTATTAAAAATAAAAAGAACAAAAACCCTAAATCTCAAATTCCCCACACACACACACTCTCTCTCTTTCCATGTCTCACTGACAACTTCCCCCACTTATTTACATTGCAAAAGACTCTTTACAATCAATCAATCTCGTTCAGATTGTTATTTATCTATCTATCTGCACCACATCTGATGTAAGTACAGTGACTAAATTTGGAATCTTTGGCCGGTTTGATCTAAACCGTAAAAAATCTCACCGTTTCTACTTGATTCGTTCCGTGAATCAGAGAGTAAGTTCTTAAAGCTTCTCTCTTTTATCCTTTTTTTTTGGCTTTACTCAACCTTCAATTCAAGAGGATCCCTTGCTTGGAAGATTTGTGAAAGTGGCTTCATTACCTTTTCTTATCTAAACAGTTGCTCTGTTTTGGTAAATTTGTTGGGATTTTTACTAATCTACTACAGTATATAATGATGTCTTTCTGTCAAGTGGGACTCATCTGAGATAATCCCCAAAGTCTCTATCTTTGGAGTTAATTGAGAGTGGGCTTTCCTTCATGTGCGTGGTTGGTTCCTCTTAAAAGTTAAAGCGAAATCATCAGTTACATGTCAGATTCTCTGTTTCAAAGTTTTGTCCTTTATCAATCTGAAGATAGCAAAACTCTTTACTAAGCTCTGATAAGTGTGTGAGATTGGCTACTGATCAGTCTTATCTTTGAGTATTTATGTAGTGGTTGGTCTCTGTCCTGTTCATAGATATTTTGTTGTTGCAGGGAGATGCTAATGCTTTTTCTTTCTTTTTTTTGATACTGCAGATTAGTCTATAGCATAATAATTGAGCTGGTGCTTCTTTGGTTGGGAAGAAGAAATATGGATATGTGTTGTAAAGTTCTAGTCTTTTTCTCAATCTTGTACTCTGTGACGGCAGAGATTTACATTGTGACTATGGAAGGAGATCCAATCATTAGTTACAACGGTGGTGTTAATGGTTTTGAAGCTACTGCTGTCGAGTCTGATGAGAAAATCGATACCACTAGGTAGGTACCCTGTGGCCTTTTGTTCTCTCTCTTCTTTCAAGCACAATCTTATTCACAGCTGAGTAGAGAGGAAAGATTAGGCCCTATCATTGATGGATGTCACAATCTTATTGGCATCTTCTTTAATGGTTGCTTTGCTAGATTGATAATCTGTTCACCTCTCTGTTTGCAAGCAGTGAATTGGTGACTTCATATGGGCGTCACCTTGAGAGGAAACATGACATGCTTCTTGGAATGCTCTTCCAAGAAGGATCATACAAGAAGCTTTACAGCTACAAACACCTCATCAACGGATTCTCAGCTCATCTCTCCCCTGATCAGGTGAAAATACCAATCCAAAACTCTCTCTACTACTTTCGTTTTCAGTGTCTTGTTTGCTTACAACTATTCCTCTACATTAGTAGGCGGAGATGCTTCGTCGCTCTCCCGGTGTGAAATCTGTGAGCAGAGACTGGAAAGTGAGGAAGCTCACCACACACACGCCGCAGTTCTTGGGACTACCGACCGATGTCTGGCCGACAGGTGGCGGCTACGACAGAGCAGGGGAAGATATTGTGATTGGGTTTATAGACTCTGGGATTTTTCCTCATCACCCTAGCTTTGCCTCTCACCATACATCAGTTCCTTATGGTCCTCATCCTAGTTATAAAGGGAAGTGTGAGGATGATCCTCGTACTAAGCTTAGCTTCTGCAACGGGAAGATCATAGGAGCTCAGCATTTTGCTGAAGCTGCTAAAGCTGCTGGTGCTTTTAACCCTGATGTTGACTTTGCTTCACCAATGGATGGCGATGGACATGGAAGGTTCGTTACAAGAATAAGTTTTATAAAAACGCTTCTTAGAACTTTTATCTCATACTTCTTAGAAATGCTTTTCAGTCATACAGCAGCTATTGCAGCTGGGAATAATGGTGTTCCGGTGAGGATGCATGGTTATGAGTTTGGAAAAGCAAGTGGGATGGCTCCTCGTGCTAGGTAGATAGATGATTCCTCAACTGGTGGATTCAACTTCATCCTCTTTGCATGTCTTTAATAAGTTAAATGCTTTTTTTTTTGTTTTGTTTTAGGATTGCTGTTTACAAAGCTCTCTATAGGCTTTTTGGAGGGTTTGTATCTGATGTGGTTGCTGCCATTGATCAGGTAATAAGCAATAACTTAGCACCTTATGATGAGATGATGCTCCCTCTTGCTGCACTTGAGCAATGCTCCTTCTTATACATTGGTCATGAAGTTTCTCTCTAAACATAGTATGTTTTTTGTTGTTGTGAGCAGGCTGTTCATGATGGAGTTGATATATTGAGCCTCTCGGTTGGTCCAAACAGTC
This sequence comes from Raphanus sativus, assembly GCF_000801105.2. NCBI lineage: Eukaryota > Viridiplantae > Streptophyta > Magnoliopsida > Brassicales > Brassicaceae > Raphanus > Raphanus sativus. Next base: position 3,681,908 of record NC_079514.1, read on the forward strand.
CTCCAACTACTACAAAGACAACCTTCTTAAACCCTTTCGATGCCACACTTCTTGGAGCCGTGAAAGCTGGTGTATTCGTTGCTCAAGCGGCTGGAAACGGAGGACCCTTTCCGAAAACTCTGGTCTCGTACAGCCCCTGGATAACTACTGTTGCTGCTGCAATCGATGACCGCAGATACAAGAACCATCTGACCCTCGGAAACGGAAAAATGCTTGCCGGAATAGGATTATCTCGTAAGTTTCTTCCTTTCTCTGCTCTGCTTTGTGGAACGTTCCTTTAATTATACATGTGTGTTGGTATGCAGCTTCTACTAGACCTCACCGTTCTTACAAGATGGTCTCAGCAAACGATGTTCTCCTTGGTTCTTCTGGTGTGAGATACAATCCGTCAGATTGCCAGAAGCCAGAGGTCTTGAATAAGAAGTTGGTTGAAGGAAACATTCTGCTTTGTGGGTATTCTTTTAACTTTGTTGCTGGCTCAGCTTCCATCAAGAAAGTTGCTGAGACTGCTAGGCATCTTGGAGCTGCTGGTTTTGTTCTTGTTGTTGAAAATGTTTCTCCAGGAACAAAGTTTGATCCTGTCCCTTCTGGCATTCCGGGGATTCTCATCACGGATGTCTCTAAGTCAATGGTAAATATAGTCTCTATGCCTCGGTTTTTGGTTCGGTTCTGGTTTGGTTTTTTCGGTTTCAGTTCTATAGATATAGAAACTATTCGGTTATTTACAAAATTCGGTTCGGTTTCAGTTCGGGTAACAATGTTAGGAACCGGCTAATATTATAAAATTTTGTGTCCAGACAGTTGGTTATATTTTCCCCAATTCGGTTCGGTTCAGTTTGGTTAACAATGTTAGGAACCGACTAATATTTATAAAATTTTGTGTTCAGACATTTATATTTTCCTCAACTTGGTATTGTTTTTTATTTTCTTTTGTAGGATTTGATTGATTACTACAATGTCACAACTTCAAGAGACTGGATGGGAAGGGTAAAGAGCTTTGAAGCTGAAGGAAGCATAGGAGACGGTCTGGAACCAATTCTCCACAAATCAGCACCTGAAGTGGCTCTGTTCTCAGCTCGAGGACCCAACACCAAAGATTTCAGCTTTCAGGATGCTGATCTCCTCAAACCAGACATTCTTGCTCCAGGCTCTCTGATCTGGTCTGCTTGGTCTCAGAATGGAACAGACGAGGCTAACTACGTCGGTAAGCATCTCCTCAGAATCATATACATTTTAAGTACACTCTTGTTTAGTTTTTTTTTGGCGTCTGAGCAGGTGAAGGATTTGCACTGATCTCTGGCACAAGCATGGCTGCACCGCACATCGCCGGTATAGCTGCATTGGTGAAACAGAAGCATCCTCAGTGGAGTCCAGCCGCCATCAAATCAGCTCTGATGACGACTTCGACGGTCATGGACAGAGCAGGGAGGCCTCTCCAAGCGCAGCAGTACTCTGAGACAGAGACGATGACGCTCGTCAAAGCAACTCCGTTCGATTACGGTAGCGGCCACGTCAATCCAAGCGCCGCTCTGGACCCTGGCCTCGTCTTCGACGCAGGTTACGAGGACTACTTAGGTTTCTTGTGCACCACGCCAGGTATCAACGCTCACGAGATAAGGAACTTCACCAACACTCCCTGCAACTACAGAATGAGACACCCTTCGAACTTCAACTCGCCGTCTATAGCCGTCTCTCATCTGGTGAGGACGCAGACGGTGACGAGGAGAGTGACGAATGTTGCGGAGGAGGAAGAGACGTACACGATCACATCGAGGATGGAGCCGTCTATTGCTATTGAAGTGAGTCCTCCTGCGATGACGCTTAGAGCGGGGGCTTCTAGAGAGTTCTCGGTGACTCTGACGGTGAGATCAGTGACCGGAGCTTATAGCTTCGGAGAGGTTACGTTGAAAGGAAGCCGTGGGCATAAAGTGAGTCTCCCAGTGGTTGCCTTGGGACAAAAGCGATGAAGAAAAGAATGTGATGTGAGGTTTTGTAATATTATTATTGTTATTTTTGTAATACGCAGTAATAATAATAAAAAAATATTAGTTTTGTCTGAGTAAAAAAGGAATAATACAGTTTGTATAATTAGTAATATTTGTTTGCTTTATAAGAACCTTGAGGAGATGATAGTAGTATAATTATATGATACTTTAGCTCTTTTTTCTACTAACCTTTCTACTTATGGTATTATATTTGTTTAGAAGCGTAGCGTGCAAGTAACCGAGTAGGTCACTTTGCTCATGATCCACTTGGAGTGCAGATTTGGCTTGAGCAGTTGTAACGTTCCACTTCTAATATGGAGCAGAGCTGTCGCTAGATGTGAAGACCATTTTCTTGAAGGTTGGTACCAGATTGTGTTCTGCTTAACCGTGAGTCATGGTTAAGCAGAAAGCACCCGGTTGGTTAATTGGTTTAATCGACTTCTAGAATACGCTCTTCACGTCTATGGACAACTCTGATCCAAATGAGAAATGAAACGTTGCAGTATGGACAAAATCCCGCTAAAAATCTCCATCGTGGGATTCCACATCTGCATATCTTCACATGAAGTCACATCTGCTCCATCTTAAACCATTTGTCGAAAGATGCAGACAAGGAAGGCTACAACTATATGGAGAGGCTTAAGTCGAGTCTAGATAACTTGTTAGTTGTTTAAAATCTACATTGTTTCGACGTGGTCATCTGAAAGAAGAGTAGTTGCATGTTAGTTAGGACGTTTCTTTGGTTAAAGCAATTATAATAAAAGTTTATCTCAAGATTACTACTCAAAAACCAAGAAGATATATATGTTGAAGGATAAATATGAGATAAGTATATAACGTAAAACAGAGTGGATAAAAAAAATAAAAGAATGAAACCAAAGTCTCCCTCCAACCAAAATGAAGCAGAAGTTGCAAAAAAAAAGGTTCTCAATACCTCCTTAATTAAGCTTCTAGACTTGTAGCTATAGTGTTAGAAGAATCTTAGTTGTGTATAGAAGAAAAAACATCCTTTTAAATTAAATCACAAATGCCAAGAGACCGATCTTGTGTAGTTGGAGAAGAGATCCAAGAGTTTATCAAGCGTGTCCGGGTGAAACTTCCTTCCAAACAAGAAGCAAGGTCTTTTGATTCCGTTCCACATACAAGGCATCAATATTTCTTCACCCTGTTGTTAATTAACCAAAACAAAAAGGGTGTTGTGTTTGCATAGAATCTTGCATAAAGATCAGAGCTAAGACATGGTTTTTCGAAAGTGTGTACCATTCCAACACTTGTGACATGTACGACGGTGTCACTAGACTGTAGATGGACCAATCAAAAACTTTTTAAGAGAACTGATGCAAAGATGATAAAGCTTCAATTCTGGTTTATATGATTTTTATATATACCGTGAGGTTGTTTAGTAACTCGTGTGTGACATCCTCAGGCATGTATGTTTTGGGATGCCACTGTCTCTCAGACCAGTCAACTTGTGTTACACTCCAGTTAGAAATGCCACCCGGATCAAGCATCTGCAACCGAATAATATAATATATAACAGATGAAGAGAAACAAAGAGATTGAGTTGAAAAGATCTCATACATGAAAGAATGTTGGCAGATAGTGTTCATCAGCTATGCAGTTCTTGTTGTTCTCTATACCTGGCTGAAGAAAACAAAAAAAAAGAAATTGTTCTTATTAGTGAGTGGTCTTTCTCATACATGTTGAAAGTAAGTGAACATCTAGACTTTAGCTGATACTCACCCCACAGTAATCCCTGAATCTAGAGTAGTAAAGACTGTCTGCCATGATTACTATGGCGTGTTGTCTCTTCATGGTGAACCACTGCATAGTAACACACTAGTTCATCACTAACACGGAATAGTTACGTGTCCCCGAATGTATCAGAGCATTGAACCAAAACCAGTTCCTTATAGTCCTTAGCGTTTGTTGTTTAATACTGGACCAGTCACAATGTTTTACCTGTGCACCCTTTCGAAAATACTTCTTTGGAATTTCAGGCAACATGTGATCCATATGCCTGCCTGATCCATGTTGTCCTGGATCGTCAAAGCTGAAGGACAGAAGGAGATAAGGATGAAGTTGGGGAAGAAGAGTGACTAAGAGATGAAACATGACGTACTTACCAGTCAACATAGCTGAGATTACTGTACATCAGGTAATTGTAAATGTACTCAAAACTTCGAAGTGGCACACAACTGCAAAAACCATAAACATTCAAATGTGTTAAGCAACTTCAATAGTGACGAATGAGAAAAATTTGGTGGAAGTCAAGAAATCACCTCTCAGAGAGTAAAACAAATTGCTGGTTTGCAGGGTCTCTAAGAGCATTAGCTAACAACCTTCTCTCTGCATCAACCATTGATATTCTTCCCCACACCACCTGCACAATAAGATACACATTTACTAACATGTCAGTGGATGCTAAAAATATATGAAATATTCAAAGATAGGCACTAGAAAAGGATACAGAGGAGACAAACCTCATCACTGCGAATTTCGCGGTTGGCAAAGTATTGACTGTGGTGAACTGGCCTTTCCTTTGATGCATGTATATAAACAGAGAACTTCCCTTCATGGCCCTGTAATAAAGAGAGAAGATTCTAGATTCTAGACACAGCCGCATGAAACATTGGCTTTGGCCTCCAAATTTTAAAGAGCTATTAATAAGTCGAATGACCCCTAAATTGTCGATTTTTTAATTAAAATTAACCTAAAAATGTTTATGGCCTGCTAAATCTTTTACAGTATCCGGCCAACCAACAAACTATCTGCAGTTTATGAAGAAGACATCAGTGGTAAAAACTAAAGTGTACCTGGAAAAATCTGTCCCAAAGCCTCTCAAAAGGCAATGTACCAGGAGTCAAGAACATGAATGCAATCTTGGAGTCCCTTCTTATAACAGGAGCGTTACTCATTATTTCTCTAATCACTACTCGTGCAGCAATCTCATCATCAGAATACTCTCTAAGAGAAGGGGGAAGCCAGTCAGCTAAAGCCTGGCATCCCCTTGATGAAATCATGTAACAAGCACGTTTGCTGTGATGAGGGTACATGTAAGCCATTATAGCCAACATGGTGATCAGTGAAAGCGTCATGATGATCAGTGAAAGCGCCATGATCATCCATAGCCTTCTTCTTGCAGGAGCACGGTGGCGAGCTCCAGGCAATGACGCTAGGTTTCCTACACTCCACCTCTTAGCTGCCTTCATCTCTCATCAAACCTCTCTATCTACAGAGACACAAACAGAAAGTGTCTTCACACCTAGTGCCTAATCAATATATATGATTCTTCTCTGAATCAAAATATGTAAAGTTAGAAATATAAACAATGTATATTTAATCCACAATAGATAAAACAAGAAACACAGAAGAAGGAGGCTACCAACATCCGAAACAATGTGAACCAGATCCAGTCACGACGAAATCTCCGTGCAAGATTTATATTATCTTGTCCATCTCCCGATCTGCGAGACACTTTCAAACGCTTGAGTGTTACGTACGCAAATGAAACGTGTAATTTAGGTATGTTAATGCACGCATGTAAACAAGAATCTCTTGGCAGTTTTTATAACTTTCTTCTCATGGATTCGTTTCCCTTTTCTATCTGATCTCTCTTTATGACCTCCCTCTTATCTTTCGCTGTGGAATGAATAAAATGCGCTACAGAGAAAATGATGATGATGATAAAGATGCCAATTCGGCAATTCGGTTCGAGAGAAACAAGGGAAGCAATTTTTTTGAGGCAGAGCATGGATAAAATAATTATCGCTTTATTATTATTACCAACCATATTACATGTTTAATTTTTTCTGATGGCCACATGAGAGCTAGCTCTTGAAAATTTTACATGATTTTTTTGGACGATTTTGGCTGAAAAATAAAGAAACTAATATTAAAAATGTGATTGGAACACTCGCAGTGTCATGAGCGCAGGATTGTAGTTGTGTTCGGTCCTAGCATATAAACCCGATGTATTCAAATATATCCATGGAAAGGGAAACAATATGCAGCTAGCTAATAATTTTCTAATTGTTTGTATTTATATCTTTTATTGATTCAGGATTGAAGACTTTGAAATTAACTTATCACAAATTATTGTAATATATTGAAAAAGAAAGCTTATCATATGCGTAATTTAACATTTTTACCAAAAAGAAAAACATGATATGAGTGAGTTTCCATATTTATGTATGTTGTAAACATAAAGTTACTGCTAAATAAATTTTTGGTCAACATGGTAACTAATTGTGTTTCTAAGACTTAGTGACCGCATAATGATATAAAACTCCTTTTTGTGGTATTCAAATTCTGAATATATCAACGAAATTCATTCTTTTAAAATTCTGCTTTAAGATTAAAAACCCTTGCGACAAAAAAAGAGGGATTAAAAATCCAAATATGATCAAGTTTTAGTTTATATTATTAAAACTGAAATAATATTCGATTGAAAACATGAATAGAAATATAAAATGTTATTTGGAAACATAAATAGAAGTATATTAAGAAAAAAGTACAGTAATGAGCTTAAGTTATTTTGAAAAATCAAAAGTAATATATTATGATAAACTGTTTATATAAAATATATGAAAATGTTCCAGTATAATTATCTAAAATATTTTTTGTCTAAAATAATCATAAAACAAAATTTAAATTTTATGTACATATTAAAATCAAATACTAATTTAAAATTGATTTATATCAAAAAATTGATTCAAAATATACATATACTCGAAAATTGATTTTTAATAAAATATTTTCAAATAACCATTATAAAAAATGTTTTCAATATATATAAGAAAAATATAATACATATCACAATTTCAAACACCAACTTAAATTATGGTTTATATTTCACATTGAGTTTAAAAAATACAATATATGTAATTAGTTATATGATGATATATATAAAATACTATTAGTTATATGATTACTTATATGATGGTACGTATAAAATATGATTAATTATATGATGACACATCTATCTTATTAAAACAGAAACATTTTGTTGGACCTAACATTTATTTTGTAAGTTTTTAAATTAAATACACATTTATACTTTATAGTTAAACATACATTAAATCACTAATGTTCTTTTTTTATACTATTATCCATGTTTCCAAACAATATACTTATTTCTTTATACTACTATCAATGTTTCTAAACAATATACTTATTTCTTTATACTACTATTAATGTTTCCAAACAATATATTTTTTATACTACTATCAATGTTTCCAAATAGTACAATAATTAATCTTAATTATTTTATATCTATCATTTTCTCTTTAAATTTTGTAGAAACGTCATAATTTCATAAATTGCAAAATAGTGAACTTTAAAATTTCGATTATAAGATTACAAATTATGAAACTATTACAATTTAAATCCAATTAGATTACATATCGGTCATCCATCAGTTCAATCGGTTAGTCTCGGGTTTTAGTGATTTTTTAATATGAATATTTTAAGAACATAAATTGAATTGTCAGATCTTCGGATTAACCGGTATAATCACAATCGGGTTGAATTAAAAATACTGATTTAAATGCAAAAATATTTTTAAATACACACTCTTTAAAAATTACCAAAATATTTGTTAAATTATTAGTGAAATTTTTCATGTTAAAATATCCCGCGTTTCAAAAGCGCGGGTCAAAATCTAGTATATGATATATACGTGACATGAAAAATAAATAGAAAAATATTTTTGAAAAATACATCTGTACAGACCCCCTGATCGAAGTCTAGTATTATTTACACCGAAGTACTTTTATTGAGCATACAGTTTTAGCAATAAATCGGATAGGATATTTTTCCTGTTTTATGTTTTTTTTTCCTGTTTTATTTTAAGCATTGCAAGACTTTTATTTACTTATTTAGCTGTTTATATATTGTAAAATATCATGCTATTTGGAAATAAATCAGTGCAATGTAATATGTCTATTTTTGAAATCTTTAGTTTGCTATAATATAGATTATCTAATATTCCCCAGTGACATACAAACAATTTACCCCAGAGAAAGAGGTTTAGAAGAAAACTAGAAAACGTGAAAAATGCAGAGGACGACTTCACTTGTATTCCTTGTTAACTTTCTTATCATGTTTACCTCAGGTATTATTTTACATATATTCGATAAACTTACAGTTTCATATATATTATGTGATCAAAATAACAAATTTTGATACTGCCGAGAACCACTTCTTGGAAAAAAAACGATGTTAGTGTAACTGTTATATGATGTCTTTTTGGAAGGATTAATTTTTATAAATATAAGGTATGTACGATATAATATGTGAAAATCATTAAATAAATGTATAAATCTAACAGGTACAACGAGAATAATATGTTTAATGTATAAATCTAACAGGTAGAACGAGAATAATGTGTTTAATGTATTTTTTTTAATAATGTATACAAATGTTGCAGTTGTAAATCAGAGTAGAGCAGGAACATGCGTTGCGACTCTAGGCCCTTGTGAGAACTGTGACCAGAAATGCCTGGCCCAATACGGACCATCAGTTCACACCCAATGTGGGAATTCGCTGTGCTTATGCATCTACCAGTGCCCACCTCCACCGCCTAAAGTGTGCAACGGTGGGGCTGGTCTCTGTTCTCAGAATTGTCCTGCTAATTGCTGTGATATGAATTGTGCAAAAAAGTATAATGCTGGACATGGATCTTGTGTCACGCTTGGTAATTTTAATTTGTGCCAATGTACGTACTCTTGCTAAGTTGCTAGAATCGGTTGATGAAATTATGAACCAGGTGATTTTCTTTGATTATTGTAACTATAATAATGCGATGATATATAAAATTACTCTTATCATTCTCGGTTTGTGGATGGACTTTCTGTTAACTGGAATTGAATCAGTTTGCTACTTTTTGGTAGGCATGATATAGTTTTGTATGTTTTCTTACAAACAGTGATCAACAAAAATTCTCACACCGAACAGACGCATCCAAAAATATATGTATAACAATTTAAGTCCTTTATATTCAAAACAAATTTAATCATTTGATTAGTCCCGGACATTTTTTTGGTTTGGTTCTGGTTTGATTCTTCAATTTTAAGATTTAAGATCTGTTTGGACAGTGGCGGATGTAGACAATTTTTTTTGCTGGGGGCAAATTACTGATAAACATAGAAATTAAAGGTAGAACATGATTTTAATAAAGGAAGATCACCAAATATGAGCAACATTATAAAGAATTTAGAAATTTTATGGGTGCAAGTGTCACCTCCTTGCTTCACCTAGATTAGCCATTGCATTTGGTATATATTTAGAGAATTTGGTTAAGTTTCAGTTTATTTATTTTGGTTTTCAGTTCACTTCTGGTGACAAAATTGGAAACCCACTAATATCTGAAATAATTTTGGATCCTATTTGGTTCTGGATTTTTGGTTAGTTCGATGTTAAAAGTCCAAAATTTCTGGTTTTCAGATTAAATATCAAATTTTTGGAGGGGGTGCGGAGGTTCGGATAAAATTTTGAATACTTCAGATATTTTAAATATTTTGGATAAAAGAATATTTTGATAGTTACTAATAATTTTCTAATTATTTGTATTTATATCTTTTATTGATTCAGGATTGAAGACTTTGAAATTAACTTATCACAAATTATTGTAATATTGAAAAAGAAAGCTTATCATATGCGTTATTCAACATTTTTACCAAAAAGAAATACATGATATGAGTGAGTTTCCATATTTATGTATGTTGTTGTAAACATGAAGTTACTGCTAAATAAATTTTTGGTTAACATGGTAAATAATTGTTTTTTCTAAGACTTAGTGACCGCATAATGATATAAAACTCCTTTTTATGGTATCCAAATTCTGAATATATCAACGAAATTCACTCTTTTAAAAATCTGCTTCAAGATTAAAAACCTTTACGACAAAAAAGGATTAAAAATCCAAATATGATCAAGATAACTTCATCACTTGTGTTCTCCATTATCTGGATTATCATGTTTTCTCTAGATGTGCATTTATCTTAAATTTATTCATAATTATTTTAAAACAAATTTTAATAATATTATTTTGTTTCTACGGTATTTATTAGCATATGTCCTAAATGTTGTAGGATTTTGTGGTGTTAGCCTTAATTATACATTAACATTTATAATATTCATTTATATTATATATCTCAATATGGTAAATGATTCACAACTATTAGTACCGTCTTAGGTTCGAGTCTCTTTTGCTATCTGGACTGTTTTAAATGGCAAAAATAGGTGGAGTGCCGTAGAGTTCATGGAATTAGTCTTTGGGTTTAGAAAATTTTTGGGATCCCAATGGTTATCACAAAAAAAAATAGTATATATCTTAGCACATATTATAAGTTTTCTGGTTTGAAGTAGTAGTTTCTCCTAAATACTAATACTTTATATGTTATCTAATTGGTAAACGTTTCTGTTGATTGATACAGTTGAGCAAAAATATGAGTTGTTTGACAATTCATGATGAATGAATGTGGTGTCATTGCCGGTGGTGCCTCATGCACGGATAAGTTTGTACCAGCTACACGTTCTTTATGTGAGCCGGACGGTGGTATTAGGAGATGTGTTTGTATACCCATGTCCACTTGATATGAGTCCGAATACTGTATTGCTTTAGAATCTCTCAGTCTTCTACATGGATTTGGATTTTGACAGATTATTGCAATGGTGAAGCTTGTGTATCTGCGTCACATATGATGTGCGACACGTTTCAGAAGAATGAAAAAGGAAACGCTAAAACTAGATGTTGTGGAGTTGATGTTTTGAATGCAAAGAACATGTGCCTAAAGGGGAAAATACATTGTAATTGACTTCAGTATTTTGGTTTTGTCTCCCCTTCACTTGGAGGTGGAGGCTTTGATTTGAGCAATGGAATGTATTAGGAATTTACGACAGTTTCAGGTTACGTTTGCAACGGATTATTCTCAATTGGTGAAGATGGTTTCGGAACCAGAAGAGTGGCCGGCGTTTGCAAGTTATCTGGAGGATATCAAGAACTTATAAAGTAGTTTTCATAGCTCACAGCTCATTCATGTACCGAGGACGGCAAATTCAAGGGCGGATCGTTTAGCACGCAGTGCCAGACAACAATAGTCTTTTGTCATCCACATGGATGCCGAGCTAACAGTTTGGTATGCAGAGTCAGTATGAGTCTGTATGTTTGATGACAAAAAAAAAAGACTTCAGTATTTTGGTTTTGGGGATGACTTACTTTCTGCCGCAACCAGCAAACATCAAAATCTGTAAAGTTAAAAAAAAAAAAACTTAATGATGAATAAATGATTTGCACTGGCAAAAAAATTTTCTCTGTTTAATAGTATCTTTTTAGAGGTGTCGTTATTTTCTAAAAATCTAAGCAAAATTAGTAAAAAGATACTATAGATTTTTTTTGTCGGCATATACATTATATATCTTTTTATAACTTTAGATAACACATTACATCATAATGTAATTTCTAATGCTATTAAATATGATGATCAATTATCTGCATACAATATTGATGAACAATTCCACGGATAATAATTTTATGATGAATTTTTCCACGAAACATTTGGAACAGAAGATGGTTATGCACATGCTCCATAACAAACATTTCTGTTTATAGTACACTGAAATTTCCGATAATATTCACATGATATAATCTGCAAAAAGATGCATAATTTGAGATTCGAACTTTAAATTTGGGTGTAAAAACATTTAATTCTAAACTAATAAGCCAAAATACTCTTATCTTCTCTTTTAAAAGAGAATTACTATTTTTATCTACCATGAAAAAATATATTTGGTCCATTTCATCAATTATATCTAATTAATTATTTAAATTAATCTATTAAATATATAATATTCTTAAAAAATTTAACAGCTACAAGAATATTAATAATAAATTAATTTTAACTGCAAAATTAAATTATACTTCTAGCTAACAACATCTGTTGAAAAAAATCTAACAAAATCTTAGTATAGATTTTAAATATTGTTTTAAATTAGTGCATGATTAGTTCATAATTATTAATATAGTGTTATATAAATATTTATTATAAAAAAAAGAAAAAAATTATAGTTTTTTAATTATAATAAATATTATATTAAAGTTATATATTTATAAAATGAAAGTTATATATCAAAGTCTAGTTGTAGATTATATAAGTAGTTTTTAGAGAAGATTTAGGAGGAGAGGGTCCACATCACCTTCTATATCTCTCACACTTACGACATAAAATCTTATTTGACAACTGAGAATAATATTTACACAGGAGTTTGCTATAAATCTGATAGGATATTTTTTTCTGTTTTATGTTCTTTTTTCCTGTTTTTAAGCATTGCAAGATTTTAATTTAATTATTTAGCTATTTATATATTGAAAATATCATGCTATTTAGGAAATAAATCAGTAAAGTTAAAACATGTTTATTTTTGAAATCTTCAGTTTGCTATAAAATAGATTATCTAATATTTCCCAGTGACATACAAACAATTCACCCCAAGGAAATAGGTTTAGAAGAAAACTAGAAAACGTGAAAAAATGCAGAGGAAAACTTCACTTCTATTCCTCGTTAACTTTCTTATCATGTTTACCTCAGGTATTATTTTACATATATTTGAAAAAACTCACAGTTTAATACATGACTAGAATAAGACTTGCATTTTGCGAAATGTTATCTTATATAATAAAAATTAAAAATATATAATATTGACAAATTAATATGCATATTTTTTTTTGTCGACGCCCATTTTTTAAGATCAATTAATATGTATATATGTTTGAATTTTTTTAGTATGCACACAATTATGTTTACTTTATATAATCATCTATATATTAAGTTGAGCATTTGTAATTGTAATCGTGGACCAAAATCTATTTTGAATTTATGAACTTGATCGATTTAAACTTAAATTTTTATCACCCTATTTATACCTATGAAACCTTAATGTGGTCATCAAGTAAATTTTTATTACCAAAATAGGTTCTACAAATTTTTTTAAATATTTTACTTTAAAATCAATGAGAATCATTTTAATGGTTTTATTATCCTATTTCCAAAATCGAATTATTTTGACCTAAGTCTTCCACATAGTTTTGAAGAGTTTCAATTAGACGACTAAATTGATGCAGCTCATTTTCTTGCTTTAAGTCATTAGCTGAATATATATATATATATATATATATATATATATATAATTTGAATATTTATTAAATAAAAATCTATATTAATATAATTTATGATCATTTGTATTTTGTTATAAAAAACAAATTAAGCCATTGATCACCAAATTTTTAAAAAGGTATTATAAAATTTCTAATAATTTATAGTCGTTTAAAAAATCAGAATATAATATGTATGAAAAAATCTATTTTTATTATATGTTTAATGTGATTTTTAACATCTTTTAATAATATAAAATCAAACAAAATATAGCTAATGTACAAAAAATGTTATCAAATATTTATTATTCATAATCATTAATTGTCATATATAGGTTAATTATATTAGGTAATTTTGTAGCTTTTATTTCAGGAAAATGCGGTAATATCCTTTTGTACACTATTTATAAATATGATAGTTAGTTTAATAAAATGTATAATATAAATTAAGATGGACCAACCTATTTTCCTAAGAATTCTGAATTTCATTCTCATGGTGACACGTGATTATAAAATAATATTGTAATTTTTTCAATTAATATAATATATATATATATATATTTAATTTTAATATTTATTAAATAAAAATCATATTAATACAATTTTATGATCATATGTATCTTGTTATAACAAAATAAATTAATCATTGATCACAAATTTTCAACGTGGTATTTTAAAATTTCTAATAATTTTATAGTCATTTTAAACAATTCAAAATATAATATATAAGAAAAATCTAATTTTTTGTTATATGATTAATGTGATTGATTAATATCTTTTAATAATATAAAATCAAACAAAAGAGTTAAGATACAAAAAATGTTATCAAGTATTAATTATTCATAATCATAAATTGTCATATATACGTTAATCATATTAGGTAATTCCGTAGTTTTTATTTAAGCAAAGTGCTAGAATATTCTTTTATACACTATTTATCAATTTGATAGTTAATTTAATAAAAAATATAAATTAAGATGGACCAAACTATTTTATAAGAATTCTGAATTATATTTTCATGGTGACACTTGGCTACAAAACAATATTGTAATGTTTCTTAATTAATATATAAGAGAT